>NW_027187267.1:3961012-3974146 GCF_028583685.1 Petaurus breviceps papuanus
TCTATCTCTGTCTCTGTCTCTGTCTCTGTCTCTGTCTCTCTCTCTCTCTCTCTCACACACACACACACACACACACACACACACACACACGAACCTCCACCACCCCCAGGACAGTCAAATGGGTCTCTGAATAAGGGGAAGGTTCCATTCCCACAAAAACCCTTCCTCCTGCAGAGGAAGAGAGGAAGGGAACAGAAGCGGCCTGTGCTCCTAAGACTCCAACACTTATAGAAAGACAGTTGCCCTTCCTTCCCTGGAGACGTGCTAACACATACTGGTAGTAACATATTATGAGAGAATGGGCCTAACCTGGCAGGTCTCAAGGTGCCCAACTGACCCCAAGTCCATCTTTTATTGATCCCAGGGCCTGGAGTCATCACTGAGCTCAGAAGCTGGTCCAGTTCCTCTGTAACTAGGATGCTGATCCCCTCCACCCCACACACACATTCACCTCTATTCTCACTGAGGCATAGGAAATTTTACTTGTATCATGCCTTACCACTCACACTTGGTTTCAGAATTATAAGATTGTAGATGTCAGAGTTGGACCATCTAGGCCAACCTCCTCATTTTCCACATTAGGTAGCTGAGGTCAAAGTTCACAGCAGACATAGCACTAGAACCCAGGTCTCCTGACTCTGTCCACAAAATCACATTGCTTCTACATGCTGTTGCTCAGTACTCTTCATGACCCCATTTGGGGTTTTCTTGGCAAAGATACTGGAGCGGTTTGCTATTTCCTTCTCCACCTCATTTGACAGATGAGGAAACTGAGGCAAACAGGGTTAAGTGACTTGCCCAGGGTCACACAGCTTGCTTCTGAGGCCAGATTTGAACCCAGAAGGATGAGTCTTCCTGAATTCAGGCTCAGGGTGCTCCATTCAGTGAGCCACCTAGTTTCTATATGATCTCTTCCCTATTCCTGGCCCTCTATCTGTCCTATTTTCTCCCTGCAGCTTGTCCCATACTGGGAGAAGACATTTGACATCGACCTGTCAGCCCCACAGATAGGAGTTGTCAATGTGACAGATGTAAGTAGCCTCCCTTTCCTCCCACTTCCGCTACCCCAAACCCCTCTTCCCCAGGTCCTCCCCTCTCCAGGAGTTCAGCATAGCCCAGGACAGAGGTAGGCATCTTCCTCAACTCCGATTCCTCTTAGCCTAGTCTTCCCTTGCCCCATCACATTCTTCCCAGTATAATTGTTAGTGTACATCCAGTATTTGCCCTGCTCACATCATGCGATGGTGGTGTCATTTTTTTTTTCATCTCTAGATTCCCATTACCCAACAGCAAATATTTATTGGATTGACTAAAATTGACATGCCCAGACTGGTCGGCAGGTGGATGGGGAGGAGAGAGGGATGGGTGGACCAGTGGGTAGATGAGCAGGACAGAAAGGTGGAGGGACAGGACGGGTGAGTTGAGACAGAGCTTCGTTTTCTGCTGCTCTCTTCTCTCCACCCCCTGGCGCCATCCCATTGGGGCAGGCCGATAGCATTTGGATGGAGATGGATGATGAGGAGGACCTGCCCTCAGCTGATGAGTTGGAGGACTGGCTGGAAGATGTGTTGTCGGGTGAGATCAACACTGAAGATGACGATGATGATGACGATGATGATGACGACTAGGTGTCATGGCGACCACTTCTCAGCCCCTTCCTGCGCTGGTCTCCCCTACTGAGTGCCTCTATCTGGGGGTGCCAAGATGGCCCTGCCTCTTGGTGTCTGGGCTTTAATTCCCCTCAGGGATGACACTGAGGAAAGGGTCTGCCTGCCTTCCCATTTTCCTTCCCTTCTGACCTCTGTCTCTTTACCCCATCTCTCCCCTTCCTGCTTCAATCCTCAGAGTCTTTTTCTCTATGCTCTTTCCTTGCATTCTTCTCTTGATCCCCCTCCCTGTGTTCCCCCAACTCTCTCCTCATATTCTCTCCTTGTTCCCCCATCATCCTGTTTTCCTCTGACTATGCCCTGTTCCCTGCCTAGGGAGGGGGAGTGCGGTGCTAGGTTTGGGGCCACATCTCAGCCACTTCCTGTTAATTTATTTGGGTCAAATGAGAAGTCTCAATAAAGGGATCTGGGGCAGTGTCTGTTGATGTCTCATCTAATGCCGAGCTAGAGGCAGGGGTATGGGGCAGGTATTCTATTCCAGAAATGGGAAGAAATATGATAAGAATAGCAACATGGGCCTTGGGATCCCTAATCATCATTATGTCTTGATTGATTATATGCTCCATTTAAATAACTAGTAAGGACTTAGCACTGCATTAGGTACAAAGTTGGGGAGGGAGATGATTGGGGTCAGGGATGAGGGATGGCATGAGGAAGAGGGATCTAAAAGATGTGGTACCAACCCTGAGGGGTTATAATCTCACTGGGATAATGATCCTCATATGTCCCACAGGGGACAACTAACACAGACTAATAGGTTGAATCCATGGAATATGAAGGTGGTTTGAAGGGACTGTGAGTGTTCATTCTGGAGAAGAAAGTATTTGAAAAACTGTCATGGAGAGAAGGATTAAGTTTGTTCTTCCCAGCCCCAGAGGACAGAACTAGGAGCAAGGAATGAAATTTGCAAAGAGTCAAATTTAGATTTGATGTAAAGAAAACATTAACAATAAAAATTGTCCCAAAGTGCCTGTAGGGGTGGTGGATTTCCCATCACTGGAGATCTTTAAGCAAAAGCTAGATGATCACTTACGAGGAATGTTAGAGGGTAAGAGAGAAGAATTACTATTCAGGTATGAGTTGAGCTAGATAGCTAGACAGAATCCTTCCAACTCCAAGATTCTCCATGTGTAACTGAGTGTCAATTATGGTCTGTCAGTTGGTTTAAGCTAAGTAAGGGCCAATAAGGCATTGTGGTTTATTGGTACTCAAGCCAACTTGAGTACCGGAAGTCCTGGGTTCAAATCCCAAGTTCTCCTTCCTGTGTGTCCCTAGGCAAGTTATCTCACCTCCATAGACCTATTTCCTCAAAATAAAGAAGATGATCCTTAAAGTTCCTTCTAGTTCTAAACATTTTGGTATATATGAAGGAAAAGAGCATGAAATAGTCCCAGCAGGCTTCATGGAAGAAATGGTATTGGACCTTGATGGGGGAAGACATTCTACACAGGGGCTAAGAACATGAAAGGTAGGAGTGGATGGATGTCAGCTGAGGAGAGAGAAGAGCAGGATTATGGGAGCAGAGCATTCTAGTAGTGGAACACTTCAAGATCAAGCCGGAAAGGCAGGGAGGGTTCCAGAGTGTGGATGGCCTAGAACATTAGCCTAAAGAGTTTGGACTTGAACTTGTAAGCAGAGAAGTTCCCTTCTCCCCACCAGGCCCTCATCACCTCTCACCTAGACTATAACACCATTCCCAGTAGGTCTCCCTGCATCCAATCTCTCCCCTCTCCAACCCATTTTCCACATAGCTATCAAATTGACATTACAAAATCATAAGCCTGACCATGTTGCTACTCTGTTCAAGATGGCACAGTAGATAGAGCACTGGGCTTTGAGTCGGGAAGACTGGAGTTCAAATATGACCTCAGACACTTACCAGCTCTGTGATCCTGAGCAAATCACTTACCTACTACCTGCCTCAGTTTCCTCAATTGTAAAATGGGGTTAATAATAAGCACCTACCTCACAGTGTTGTCATGAGGATCATGTGAGATAATATCAGTACAGTGCTTGGCACAAAGTAGGCACATCCTTTCTTTCTTCCACATGCACGACCACTTTAGGTATCCAACCTCTGGAACATAGAGGCCTTAAAGAATACTATTCCCTTCCCCCCCAGTGGCTCCATATTCCCTCTAGGATAAAATTAAAACTCTGTTTGGCATTTAAAACCCTCCATAATCTAGCTCCAAGATATCTTTCCTGAAGGAAGTTACACTATTAATCTCCCTCATTCATTTTATGTTGCAGGCAAATTGATCTTGTACAAAGTAAATAGTCTCCTGACCTTGTCCAGGTTGTCCCCTGTGTACAGGCATGAGCTCTTTTCTCTTCATCTTAAACTCTTTAGCTTTCTTAAAGACTTTCATAGAGGTCTTCCCATCCCTTAGTTGTTAGGGCTCTCTCCCAGCCCCCAAATTATTTTGCATTGACATCTGTATCTATCACCTACAATTTCTTTGTTGCATAGAGCTCTAAGAAAGGAATTTTTACTAGTAGGGTTTGGTTACTTCTATGCAATTTATAGGCCTAATTGGCTTTGGTAGTGAGAAATTTACGTGACTTCCCAAGGGTCACATAGCCACTATGAGTCAGAGGTGAGACTTAAACAGAGATGTTCCTGACTCTGAGGCCAGCTGTCTGTCCACTATACCAGAGGTGTCAAACACACTGCCCTCAGAGCTACATGCAGTCCACATCATTCCTACTTAAATCAGATTAAAATGTAACAAGGAAATATTTGACAAAATAAAGGAAATATAAGATAGATAATATCACATTGTAAAATTTAGTCAGGATGTGGCCCCAGGGATCCTTATGTAGGGATCAGTCGCCTCTGTTGGATACCTCTGAACTTATACCATGCCATGGTTCTTCTGTATACATTGGATGATAGATTTGGAGCTGCAAAGGGCCTTAGAGATCATCTGGTCCAACTCTAGATAGGGAGCTGGAGTAGCTAGGTGCTTTATCCACTGGAGTCAGGGAGATCTGAGTTCAAATCCAGCTTCAGACACTTATGAGCTATGTGACTCTGGATAAGTCACTTAACCCCTATTTTCCTCAGTTCTCCATATGCGAAATGGGGACACATTGGAGAAGGAAATGGCAAACCACTCCAGTATCTTTGCCAAGAAAACCTAGAGTCAGACACGACTGGATGACAACAATAATGGCTCAATTCCATCATTTCACATGGGAGGAAAATAAGGCCCCAAGACTGGGGAATGAGTTGTCCAAATTCACATGGGTAATGAATGACAAAATCAGGATTTGTCCTTTCAGATTTTGTCCAGACAAAATCTGGCCTTTGACCTTCAAATCCAGGGCTCCTTCCACTCTACCACATCTTCTCTCAGGTTCCTTTCTAGTAGAATGTAAGCTTCTTGAGGGGCTGAAACTGGTTTTTTGTGTGTGTGTGCAATACCAGTCTAGGACACTACCAGGTACCCCATAGCTACTTAATAGTTACTTGCTGAATAAATGAATGAATTGACAGGATAAAAGTGATATTTTAGGGGAGCTCAAGCTGGCAGCAGAAAGAGAGTCTGGAAGCAGAGTGATCAACCAGGCAGATGTTGAAATAATTGCAAGATAATAAATAGAATGCAAGACCTGGAAGGGACTTTTTTGTTGTTGTTCAGTTATGTCTGACTTTTTGTGACCTCATTTGGGGTTTTCTTGGCAAAGACACTGGAGTGTTTTGCCATTTCCTTCTCCTTCTCATTTTACAGATGAGGAAACTGAGGCAAACAGGGTGCCTTGTCCAAGATCATACAGCTAGTAAGTATCTGAGGTCAAATTTGAACTCAGATCTTTGACTCTAGTTCCAGAACTCTATCTACTGTACCACCTAGCTGCCCTAAAAGAGAGCTCATTTATTCTAAAATCCTAACTATACAGATGAGCAAACTGAGGTCCAGAGACAGGAGGTCACTTACCCAATATCACACAGTCTGTGCTTGGTAGAACTGACACAGGAAGCCACACTTCCCAGTTCCCAGGCTGATATGATTTACACTACAACACATTGTCCCTCCAAGGCATGCAGACACATGCTTTTAGGCTCTCTGTCCTTTACACAGTTGCCAAATTAATCTCTCTTCAAACATTACTTTGATTATGTCAAATTCATTCATTCATTCCAAAGCATCTACTATACAAAGTAGTTACTCTGCCTGGCACCAACCTGGGTGTTGGGATTACAAGAATACAAATTAAACAGTCTCAGTCCTCAAGGAGCTTACATTCTACTAAAGAGAAACAAGGGAGGCCTGGACTTTGGTGTGGGATGGAAAACAGATTCTGTTGGATTCTGTAACAAGTGGGAAGGGGAAGTGAAAGTGGGCATAGTCTGAGTCAGATTCACCAAGGAGGGGGGCAGTGAGAGGGGCAAAGAGAAGAAAACAGATGGTGAAGAAATCCAGCAACAATCCTATTTAAGACTCCTCAGCTACTTCCTTCATAGGTCATAATTGGAGTGGCGACTGTGGGAGGGACAAGAATGAAAGGGTTTCTAGTGTCAGTAGCATTGTTGGGTCTGAGAAACCTTCTGCTTTCTAGTGATCAGTCTGGAAGGGCTTTCTAGAAGATGTGAGGTTTCAAGGGTTCATAATCCAACCATCAGTCATATCACAGAATCTCAGATCTGAAAGGGGCCTCACAGGTCATGAGTCTCACTCACACTTGAAGAGGACTTTTCTAGAAGTCAAGAACACTGCACAAGGAATCAGTCCATGAATTCACATTTCTTCTCTGCTACCAACTTGCCTTAGCCAAGTCACTTCCATGGATCTCAGTTTCCTCCTTTCTATGTAAAAGAAGGGGTTTGAACTAGAAGACTTATAAAGTCCTTTCTAGTGCTGAAGTTTTAGGATTTGAGGAAAGAAGAAAAGATTATAAGCAGAAGTGGAAGGGGAATCTTAGAATCTAACCCCCTTATTTTATAGGTGAGGAAAACCAAGACCCAGAAGGATGGAGTGGCTGCCAAGGTCACAAAGGTAAATAGCAGAGCCATAATTCGAACTCAGGTCCTCTGGCTCCAAATCCATTGCTCATTCCAATGAACCAGGCTGTCTAACATGATCCAGTGGACTGAAAGATGAACCAGTAAAGAGGGTAACAACAGAAGAGTTAATAGACACCAGAAAGTGACAAATGAGGAAGTCAAGTTAGCAAAGGAAGACATGCAGAGCAAAAAACCTAAGTCTAGATTGTGGAGGGGCATAAAGATGGGCACATCTTTCTGGGGTCTGGTTTGGGGTCCCAGCCAAGTACGGACAAATCGTCTTTGTTATCATCCCCTAAAGTTGTTGAATTATCTTCAGTCATGTTTGATTCTTTCTGAACCCATTTGGAGTTTTCTTGGTAAAGACACTAGAATAGTTTGCCATTTCCTTCTCCAGCTCATTTGATGGATGAAGAAACTGAGGCAAACGGTTAAATGATTTGCCCAGGGTCACACAGCTAGTAGCAGTCTGAATCCAAATTTGAACTCAGGAAGAGTCTTTCTGACTGCAAGCCCAGGGCTCTCTCCACTGCGCCACCTAGCTGTCTAAATTATCTGTGCATTCATTTAAAAAATCACATGAAAAAGCGGTGCTGTGTTGTACTCTTGCAGGGATCTATATTGCCCACTTTTAAGTCCAGGTCTGGCTGTTCTGTCTGAACCCCTTGAGGAATTCCTGCTAGGACAGGGCTAACAGGCCTCTTACCTGGAGAGAAGGCTGGGATAGAGGGGAGTCTGGGGGCATCCAGCTAAGCGTCTTCCTCTCCCATGAAGTAAACATAGTGTGGTAGGGGGTGAGGTGAGGAAACCCAAACAAAAGGGGTGGTCAGTGTCAAAGGGAGGACAGCCACTTCCTTTATTCCTCTTTCATTTCTATCTAGCTGGTCTGGGGTAGCCAGGAAAGCCCCAGAAGCTTTTGGGGGGAAGTGAGAGAGACTAGTCTAGGACACTGGCAGGGCCTGACACACCCCCAGGACTTCATACTTTCAGCAACAGAGTAGTGACTCCTAACTAACTTGTTTTGCATGCTATTGGTCTATATGTGCATACTGCTGGCCCAGATCCCAGACCCTTCTCTCTTTTTTTTGCCATTTAATTTTATTTTCAGGTCTAGATTTTCTCTCTCCTCAACCCCTCCCCCACCCGTGGAGACAACAAGAAATACAAAACCCCTTACAAATATGAAGTCATGCAAAACAAATTTCCGCATTAGCCATGTGAAGAAAAAAAGAAAGAGAACAAAAACTATGCTTCGATCCGCACTCTGAGTTGCCCAGTTCTCTCTCTGGAGGTGGATAGCATTTTTCATCGTGAGTCCCTTGGAACTCTGGTGGGTCATTGTGCTGAGGAGAGTTACTAAGCGTTTCACAGTAAATCTTTACAATATTGCTGTCACTGGGTATTCATTCTCCTGGTTCTGCTCACTTCATTTTGCATCAGTTTCTATGTCTTTCCAGATCTTTCTGAAACCATCCCCTCCATCACTTCTTGCAGTTCACACCCCTCATTTTTGGAAAACGAAAGGATCTCTAGGTGGAATGAGGGGACAGAAACGTGCTCCGGGGATCAAACACAGAGGGAGATAAACTGGAAGATTTAAGGAACGGTCCTCATTGGGTCCCTCCCTTCCCCCCAGCCCAGAAGACAAAGCAATATAGGTCACGACCGAAAGCAGCTACCCCGACGCCCCACCCCTTTTCCTCTCGCACTTCGGGGAAACTGAGGCTTTCCCGATGGTCACAGTAGGATTGGGGGGAGGTATGGAAGGTGTATCGGGGAGAGCCCAAGCTTCTAGGATCTCCGTTGAGGGGGAAGAATCCTAAGTCTCCCGCTGTGGCTTCCGGAGACTGAGGGGTAGGGGGGGCGAGAAGAACTGTTTACAGCCCCCACTCCTTCCATTCTCACCAGCGAGCAAAGAGCACTGAGTGCCGAGTAGAGGAAGGAGGCGGGGTGGCTCACATCCCAGTCCTCGGAGACAGGGCAGGCATCCCCTCCCCTACGCCAGACGCCCCCCTTCCCTGCCTCTCGCGGCCGGCCGGAGCCTCGGCCCCCGCCCCCGCGGCGGCCGCTCCCGCCCCCCGCCCCTCCCCGGCTCTGACATCACGGGCCGGCCGGGTGGGGCGAGGCGGCGCTGGGCTTGGGGCTCGGGCTCCGGCAGCAGCGGAAGAGGCGGCGGCGGCGGCGGCGGCGGCGGCTCCCGAGGCTGGTCAGGAATCCCGGCAGTCCGGAGTGCCCGGCCCGGCCCGGCCCCTGCGCGCTTAGCTCCGAAAAGGTACCAGGGTTGGTGGCACAGACGCCCGGCCCCGGGGGAAGGGGCGCGCGCACATCCGCGGGCTGACCGGGCTGGGGGCGGGGGCCCGCAGCGCCCAGACTGGGGCCGCGCCGCGGGGGGGCGGGGGAGACGAGGTCGGGGACTCGGGGGCCACGCCGCGGGAGGAGGTCCGAAGGGTGCCGTGGCTGTGGGGGCGCCCCGGCTGGAGCCCGCGCGCGTCTTGGGGCGCATCCTGGAGCGGGAGGGAGGGGCGGTTTCGGCTGTACGTCCCCCCCCCCCCCCCCTCGGCATCTGGAGTCAGAGCGGGGCCGGGATTAGGATGGAGCTCGCTTCCCGCCCAGCCCTCGGCCCAGGCCAGCTCCAGCTCCCCGCCCCTCCTTCCTCTCCACTCTGGACACAGCCTCGGCCGCACCCCTCCCCCCAGTCTTTCTCCCCCTCCCCTCCCGGCTCTTCCCTTCCCATCCCCTTCGAGGCTCTTTTTCCAAGTGCTGGCTCTTTCTCCTTTGAGGTTCAGGGACAGTGGACCCCAGCCCCTTGTTATTGGAGAGATCAAAGTCGATATCTTACTTGGGGGACTCCTGGGTCCTTGGACTGCTCAGGAGGGTCGCGGAGGGGGGTTCTATTTAAGGAAGGAGCAGAGGCATCTAGTGATACCCCCAACTTCCTGCAATCTGTGCCTGACTGACAAGAGAGGTGGACACCCTATATAATCGGGGAGGAGGCTATTTGGGAGTCAGTTACCACAGAAGTGACACAGTGTCGTGGTGACATACTGATGTGATTCTCACACACAAACACAATCACACACAGGAGCCTGCCTGGATGCTCTGCGTTTTCTCTTCCTCCCTCCCACCCCCACATGAGTAGAACTACTGGATTGGAGATTTAGAGGAGGCTGGATTCTAACAGGACAGCTGCCTGGGGTGTGGAAGGGCCACTGGTCCTAGCCCTGGTCTGACTTGCTAAGCAGCTTCATCCAACCCTGTGCTTTAACCCTTGTTTAAAGCTTTAAGCAGAGAATGGGTAAAATCTTGGTCCCTACTGGCCCCCCTCCCCCCGGACTAGGTGAGGCAAAATCCTAAGGGTAAGTTGGAGATCTCAGTTGGTTATGAAGCAGAGGTGTGGACACCTTGGTGGTCTCCTATCTGCCCCAGTCTGGAACTGAGGAACTGGCAGAGTGATAGAGGTCCCCTACAGTGAGCTCAGTGATCAGAGTAGGAAGGGGGGGGTGGGGAGAGAGGAAGAGAATGAGTATGAGTCAGTCAGGGATGGAGAGGGAGTCAGAAAGAATGAGGGGAATGTGAGAGGAAGAGACAGAAAAGAGAGAATGAGAGATCAAGTGGGAGAGTGATAAAGGTAGGGAGACTCTGACATCACCTCCCAATGTCTGAAAGCAAGAGTTAAGGAAGAAGGGCTCTGTGTCTGTGCAGTTCGTGTGCCTGGGGCCCCCAGGGCTGTCAGAGCCATAATCACTTTAATTGTTAGTTCCCTTTGTGGTTAAACACACTTGGGGAAATTGCCAGCTGTACCCTCCACCGCCTGCTCCTCTGGTCCCTCCTAGTGCTGGTGCCTGGACCCTGAATGGTGAAGGCCACTAAAGGAAACCTTTTCACCCCAACTTCCTGTTGGGGAGAGAGGGGAGACTTTAGACATATACACATTTGTAAAACACAGTCACCCTCAAATGCATAAGGGACTGTGCTAGTCAGCCTCACACATTCATATATAAACTCACGAAGGCAGGCTTTCAAACAGACTATCATATACATACATATAGGTAACCCTAAGAAACACTATCCCTGTTGACTTGGACAAGATCACTGACTCCTCTCTCTCTCTCTCTCTCTCTCTCACACACACACACACACACACACACACACACTGCATCATGGGTAGGTTGGTTACCTGGTGTTACCTGGTTACTTCCCTTCTTACCTTGGGCAAGGGGACTAGGTGTAAGCCAGGGCTCCTAGACCACAGTGGCCACAGAATCATGGAGCAGGCAAGGGAAGAATAAAGAAAGGAAATTCTAGGAGTCCCAAGTACCTGTTGCTCCTATCAGGAAGGATAGTCATGGGAAAGAGGGATGGGGTCACCCCAATCTCAACCTGTATGTGTCCTTCGGAGAGAAACCTTAGCTAAGGAGGAAGAAAAATTGAGGAGGGAGGAGGGAATATGGCCACCAAGAAGAGGAGAGAGATTAAGACAAGGAAAAGGGAGGGAAGAAGACATAAAAGATAGGACAAGGAGACAGGGAGAGAGAGAGAGACATGGATGGAGGATGGAGATGATGGGAAAGAAAAAGTAAATAGATACTGAGAAGCTGAAATGAGACTGAGGTGCAACAGTTAGGGGAACAAGTGGACATGAAGTCTTTTGGGTACTTACTAGCCTGGTCCCTTTCCAGGATTCAGTACTTCCATCTTAGGGGAGCAGGTAGAAGCAAAGAAAAGATAGATCTCCAGGCCCACAAGTTTAAATAATGACAATCAATTTAATTCAGCAAGGATTGATTAAGTGTCTGCTATGTGCCAGCCCCTATACTAGGCACTGAGGAAAGGAACACTATCTGCCCTCAAGGAGCTTACATTCTACTGATATCAATATTGATGTAAAGCACTCTGTGCATTAAGACTTTTTACTTCAGATTATGACAAGGAAATTACTTTCTTGGTCTTTACCCTACCCCACCAGCCTCTCCTTCAACTCACTTACATTTTTAAAATTATCTTTTATTCTTTACATCACCTTCATTTCCCAAAATACCACTCATTCCTTCCCCGTCCCAGGGAACCATCCTAAAAACCATCCCTAAAAACAACAAAAAGAAAAAATCAATTGAGTAAAACTAAGTGCCATGTCATATGCAGTTTTCCACACAAAGGGGAGGGAGGTACATTCTCCTTTCTTTTCTTTGGAACCTAACTTTAGGTCATAATTTTACAGCTTCCAGTTTCAGTTCTTTCCATTTTACATTGTTGCATTATGTTATTGGTTATCTTGTTTTCCCGGCTTTGCTTATTACATAGTTCATATCTTCCTATGGTTCTCTGAATTCCTTATATGCACCGTTTCTTATTGTGTAGTTTGCTCCATTAAGTCTATCTAGCCATTCCCCAATCACTCCGATCCCTCTCTGGACAGGTCAGAGTAGCAGCACCAGAAGATTCAAACTCCTCAGGAGTCACAGGTACACCATTCCCCCAACCACGGTTCCATCTTCCATTTTTTTACTGCCTGTGCCTCTGTGCAGAAGAGCCTCTCCCTCAGCACCAGTGCCTGGTGCTGGAGCAGCTAAAGCAGATGTGAGGGCAGAGGTTGGTCCTCCTAATCCCAACTCCCACTGCATTATTCTGAGCTTACTGGGGAATTTGGCACCGGATAGTCATTGTGAGGGGCATGAGGGAGAGGCAGTAAGGAGGAAGAAGGAGAATGTGTAGAGTTTGAGCATGTGGAGTCACCTAGGGTAGGAGCCTTCAAGAGATGAAGTCCAGGGGGTATTTAGGGACCACAGCCCTTTTTCCAAGGCACTTAAAATGTGGGTCTGCCCCAGTGCTTGGGGTGAAGAAAAAATCATCAGGAATAGTTTGGGCAGGAATCTTTTCCCCAGTTTTCTCCGAAACTCACGACAGTCTAAAACAGACACTTTTTTCCATTTCCATTTCCAGTATTGAATGTTATTAATCATCCCTAATCCACAAACATGAAGGGGACAAAAAGCAGATTCAAACACACAGTTGGGGAAAGTCATAGGACTACAGAATTGAAGCTGGAAGTGACTGTAATAATCCTGTAACCCAACCTTTACTTTTTACAAATTAAGAAACTCAGGCTTGGATAGGTAGTGACTTGCTCAAGGTTCATTTAATGTCAAAGTGTATAGATGTCCTTTAGTGACCATTACTATTAGTTCTTGCCCCCATCCCAATCTTATTATTTTTCCCAAGAGTATTCAGTGCCTTCTTCTCAAAGTGCCCCCCACCATCCATCCGCAAGTCCTATCTTTTTCTCTCTCCCATAATACGCTCCTACCTCAGCCTCTGCTCCCAGTTCTAAACTTAACCCTCCCACCCTATCAGCTGGGCAACTCCCATCCCAATGTATCAGACTGATAAGCATTTACTAAAACAGTATTTATCCCCCTCCCTCTCCCACAACCTCTAGCTTGGGGTGGCCCAGACTAA
>NW_027187267.1:3974156-4027276 GCF_028583685.1 Petaurus breviceps papuanus
GTTGGGAGAATGAGCACTGAGGGAAGGGGACTTCCTGCTTTAGTTCCGGGTTCCTGCCTTGGTATCCTGTCCTCCACCCAGAACCAGATGGGCCCAGTGCAGCAGTGCTCACACTACGCTAGCCATCCCTCTGGAAGAATGACTCCCCAAAGTAGAAACAAGGAGAATTGCCCAAAAACCTCATAAGACCCCAGCTTGGGGGCGAGAAAGGTGGTGTGAACTGAGAGGGAGTGGGTAACAGACAGTCAGGATCATGCAGAGTAGAAAACTTCTGAGGCCCAGGACCCAGATTAAACCCAGAGTTCCATTCTCTGGGTCTGGATGTGCTAGTCCTAGAATTTAGCTTTACATGGAGCAACCCTGCCCTCACACAGTGAGGAGGTGGTAAGAGAAGATGGACAGAAGCCCCGCTCCCAGAGGGACAGGTCTGGGAGCCCCAGATTAGGAGGCCAGACTCAGTTATTCCTTCTTTCCACTCCATCCTTTCCAATGCTAAGATTGTTTCTGCACTCTGCTTCCCAGCCTCCCTCCAGGGAGAGAGATGCCTTGTCTGTTGCTTCCTGGGTCCTCCAGAAGTCTTACTTCCTTCCCTCCTGCTGCAGTCCTCCCTTGCCCAGGCAAAAAGGGCACCTCCAGGCAGACTACAGAGTCCCTGTTGTGATCACTGTGTATAAAATGTGGTGGGGGGAGGGGGACAGTCTGCCCAGCTTCTGTTGCCATAATGAGACTGGAGTTTTTCTCTGCTTCTATAGGCACTGTTCCCTCCTCCCAGCGATCCCTTGATCTTTCAGGATCTCATCCATCCCAGCCATAATCCCAGTAGCCTTTTCCTCTCCCTGACCTCAGTCCCAAAGCTGGGCACACACATACACACACCCATCCCTTTGACACTGCCAGTACTCTCCTGTAATGCCTCTCTGGGTTTAGGTCTTATGTTACACTAATCCCTTATAGATCTACTTCATACTTGCACCTGTGACTCCATAACTTCTCTTCAGACAGACACATACCCACACATAGAGTACGACTGTCAAGATGATCAGTGACATACTCATGAAAATGAGCTTGGTTACCCAAATATACGAAGCACACACCCATCTTCCCTCCTTGTCACACAGGCTCCCCCCTTGGCCCATATGTACCCTTCCTTCATGGGTGCTCCTGCCTGCCAAGCTGGGGAGAGAGCAAAGGATACTTTTAGCATGTTGGGTGACCTTTTCCTTCCTACCTTTTCCTTTCTGATTTTTTGCATCTCTTTCAGTTCCCACACCCCATCCCTGCCCCCCAACTCCCCACATCTTGTTGCTCTGCCCACCATCTTCCATCCCACCCATTCTGTCTGTCCCTGGGGAAGGGGGTTGGGCAGCACAGGAGCTAGCTGGCTGTGACCTAGATTTCTGGGTGGAGACAGTTCCTGGTGCTGACAGGCAGAGAGCATTGTTCTCAGCCCAGCCAGGGCTTGTAGCCACTGCTGGGCCCTTCTGTCTGACTGCACCTAGGTGTGAGAGTTTGAGTTTATGTGCCTATGTGGCTCGGGCTCATTGTGGGACGCACTTAATTCAGCTTCTTTCTGTATGTATGTTACAGTGCCTGCCCTAGAGGGAGTCTTGTTTTTCCTAGTCTAAAAAGGGAACTGGGAATGGGAACTCCAGCATCCTGGCTTACTACCCTGTGAACTGCAGGGGGGCCCTGCGGGGGGGTGTGTGTGTGTGTGTGTGTGTGATAGGATGGGATAGAAGGGGAAGGTTTAGGAGTAGGAGAGGGTAGGAGAAGGTGCTGGGAGCAATGTTAAGATGTAGTTCTGTGGACAGCCTCAATTTAGGGAAGCCTGGTAGGAGGAAGAGAAAAAGTTGTGGTCATCTATACTGGATATCCCAGATTCTAATTATCTCACCCTCCCATCAGTTAATGCTATTCCTAGGCCAATCTCAAGAGGGATTCACACCGGCAGTTCTCCCTACTCTTTTAACTTTGTTCTATCCTTCTACAGCCCCCGTGTCATTGTTAAGAAGGGTCCTCACCTTCTTTCTCCCTTATCTGTAGTTCTCAATAAAAGAGGCATGGGGATCTAGAGGGAGTTTAAACTGCATCTGGTCCTTGCCTCTCTCCATCTCCTGAGACTGAAATCCCAGGAGAGTGGGACAAGGGCAAGTGATAGAGAGTTTCAGAGGATAAAGACTGGAGATAAGGACAACAGTGGGGTCCATGCATGAAAATCCAGGCAAGAGATTATAGGATCAAAGATTAAGATGTGGAAGGAACCTTAGAGGTCACTGAATTCAATTCCCTCAACTTACAGAAGAAACTAAGGCTAAAGAAGTAACTTGCCCATGGTCATGCAGGTAGCAGAGCAGAGATGAGATTCAAACCCAGGCCCTATGACCTCAAATTCTGTAAATCATGACAGTACTAGGACTGGACAAAGCAATCAGAGGTGTATTGGGAGTTGATTGTATAGGAGGGGGAGATAGCAAGACAAACTAGATAGAAGGGAGGCCGACCCAGAAAGGATGATATGGACCTAGTCTATCCCCATCTCTATTCTGATACCACCCTAGAAACCCTTTCTCTCCCCACCCCACCCCCAACGCCACCCAGCCGGCCTGGGAACTGGGCAGGGGGCCAGCACGAGCCGATTGGTATTCCTGGGCGCGGGGGATATACAAAGGACCACAAAGCCTGGGAGAGAAAAGGGTGAGTGGGAGCTGTGGGCCAGTCTGAGGAGAGAAAGGACCCTGCAGGGGGTGAGGGAGGAGATGAAGGGACCACTGCTCCCTGCCTTCCCTCAAGGGGTTGAATGCAGCACTGAACACAGAGGGGCCATAACAGGGGGGCAGGCTTCCATCCAAAAGTGACTCAATTGGGGGGTGGAGGTAATAGCTAGAGCTCCTAGGCCAGATCTCAGTGGGAAAGAGGGGCTTTTTTACCCTGTTATGAGGAATACTACCCTGGCAGGGAAAAGGGCCCAGGTTCCTTTGGAAGAGGATGGGAAGTGGGATTCTTGGGTTTCTGTGCTGAATATGCCCCTCATAAGCCTTCCTTTTAGCCACCCTCAGTAGTTAGGTGATTTGGTGTGGGGGGGGGGGGGGGGGGGGGGAGGGACGGGAGAAGAGTAGACAGTGGGTGAGAAAGTCAGAAGCTAGGTTGTCATAGTAACCGCCTCCTCCGTCAGGGGAGCTGTTGCCAGGGTTACTGATGGGGGGAAGAAAAATGAGGAGTAGAGAAAGGGGTGTGTCTGTCTTTGTGGTCCCTTCCCCCAACTCATCTCCTTGCCTCCCACCTTCCTATAGCTCCTCCTCCAGGGTAGAAACATCTTTCCTCAAACATCCAAGGCTTGGGCCTGCTTTTCCCCTAAGTACTTTCTGATTCTCCTTCCATCCTCTCTACCTCCCATGTACCTGGAAGAACTGAATGTGGGGAAGGCCTCAAGGAAACAGCTAAGGGCCATTTTTCCTTGATTCCCAAAAGGCAACCAAGAGCTGTGACTTCACCCAGCAGTAGAAGGGCAAAGCACATAGGTGGCCTGAGTGACCAGTGAGGGCAATGGCATCAGCATGGCCTGAACTCCTTTTTTCTGGTTCAGTTCCCTGGAACCTTCAACCATGACAGAGTACGGGACCCTCCTACAGGACCTGACTGACAACATCACCCATGAGGACCTGGAACAGCTTAAGTCTGCCTGCAAAGAAGACATTCCAAGTGAGAAGAGTGAGGAGATCACTACTGGCAGTGCCTGGTTTCACTTCCTCGAGACCCACAATAAGTTGGACAAAGGTATGTGAGTATATGTGTGCATGCCCTTGATGGAGACTGGGAACTTCAGGATGTCCCTAAGACCTTCACACTTAGATCAGTTTCTGGTCATCTGTCTGCTGAGGTTGAGGAGACAGGAACAAAAGGAAGAGGCTTGAAGGAATCAGAAAGGAGCCTCACACTTGCTAGACCTGCCCAAGAAGCGTTTGTTTAGGGGTGGCCTTGTCTACTTACCCTTCTGTCTGACATGTGAAATTTTCTCCAAATATTATATGGTAGTTTCACCCTGGAATTTCTGTGGAGAAATACCTACTGGTGCAGTACTGTAGGGCACACCATCAGACTGTGTAGGTATGGGGAGCAGGGGTTCCTCCTCACCAGCTTAAAACTCTTGACCTGATAGATCTACCTTAAATCCATAATGATGCAGACACTTGGCAATAGCAGGGATGCTCTGTGCTCCCTAGCAGCAATGCGGTGCAGTGGAAAGACCACTGTACTTTTTTAGAACACTGGCTCCAGCCTTTTTACTAGCTGTGTGACCACGGACAAGGTACCCTCAGCTTCCTCATCTGTGTGATGGGGAAAATCATTACACTCACAACCTCACCAGGGTGTTTGTGAGGAAGGGGCTTTGTAACAAGCCCTTTATAAAATAAAGTCTCTGTATGAACTACCGTTCTTATTAGAATGTAATTACAGTGATTTTTAGAAGTCCAGGCTCTCCTCAGGCTTAAAAGCATCTTAAGATTCATCTGTCCTCAGAGCTACCTCTGAACTATTCTACCTTACCCTGTCTACACTCAGTCTAACACCTAGAGGGCTGAGGGTGACAGAGCAGAAGATAGGGTGGTGTGTGCTCTGCCAGCTCTGACTTGCTTGCCCTCATCTTTCTAGATAACCTCTCCTACATAGAGCACATCTTTGAGATTTCAAGGAGACCAGACCTGCTGACCATGGTGGTTGACTACAGGACCCGTGTGCTAAAGATCTCTGAGGAGGATGAGCTGGACACTAAACTGACCCGCATTCCTAGTGCCAAGAAGTATAAAGGTATAAGACACTGCCCGAGGTAGCCATAAGTAGCCAACCTTCTGCCGTCTTCTTCCTTTACCTTCACATCCCTTTGCCTTCTTACTTCCTGGCACAAAGTCATCCTCTGCCCTTTCCTCTATCCTTACTTCTCTCCCTCCACAGGATTCCTTAGGTATTAGGGAATGGGCTTGGTCTCCAGATGCTTGGGTTATGGACCCTGGCTTTGAGGAATAAAAGGCTAAAAAAGCCAGACAGGGTCTTGTTTCCCCTCATTCCCATTGCTCATGCCCTGAGCCACAGCCCTTCCTGGTTTCATCCCTTCTTTCCTCCAGACATCATCCGGCAGCCCTCAGAGGAAGAAATCATCAAGCTGGCTCCCCCGCCAAAGAAGGCTTGAAGGAGGAGGAGGAAGAGGAGGAAGGTTGGACCTTCAGTGGACCACCCCCATCCTCCTGGGGAGGGGGCAGGGGCAAGCACTGCACCACCACCCCCTACCCTATCTATTCACTAACCTGGTCTTAACCACTCCCAATTGTGTGTGTGCGTGTGTGTGCGCACGCTCTGGCTGTCTGTCTGTCCGTCTAGCTCCCCTAGTCCCCCCTGGGTGGGGGGGGGCAGGGTATGGGGTCTTAGTCCCCCCCACGCTAGGGGGAGGTGGGGGCTTATTTCTATGCAAATAGAAATCAGCACATTCCCCCTGCATCTCCCACTTTCACTCCCTTACCTCTCTAAGCCCCCCACGAAAAAGTCTAGGGAGTGGGGAGGGGGTTTATTTTTCCCAATGAAATGAGGAAAGATGGGGATAAGGAAAACTAAGAATGTTGAGGGTTGGGAAGGGCCCATTCAGGGCTGAGAAGAGAGAAGACCTAAGGAAAGAGTAAAGAAGTAGTTCTAGGCCAATGTGGCCCAGGAGTGGACCTGAGCTCCCCACTTGGGGAAGGCTTAGTGAAGTGTAGATTCATGCACTGCAGTTGAGCTATAAGGCAGATCCCCTCAATGCCCTCCCTTGGAAGGGTATGAATAAACAAACCCCCTTTTCAATTTTCTCTGACCCACTTGAGATGGGTATACAGAAGCTCTCTAAAGTTGAAGCCCCTGTTTGCTTTCCATTCTAGAAAGACAGAGGAAGTGGGAGGCCAAAGCTGAGGGAAGATGACAGGGAGCAGGTATCCCTCCCTTATTCCTCCATTCCTCTTAGTGACTGTTTCACAGAAATACCCTAAGCCTGAGAAAGACTAGAGAGCTATCCTCAGTAAGTCCTCTCCCAAGAGAAACACTCCAGCCCTGAGCCTAAGGGACCGGACCTATGGATTCCAATCCTAATCCATCCCCCTACTTTCAGGGCCCATGCCCCATGACCATTGGCTAATGGGGGAATTGCCCCTATTACTTCAAACTTGGAATGCCCCCAGACAATAGAGAATGGGAGGGGGAAACTTAACAGTATTTTCTTTTGCACTAATCCTGCACCCCTAGACAAGAGACCTGGCTCAGTCTGGGAGGGGGAGCACTGATATCACTCCTCCACTTGGCCCCATTTCCTGGCCCCTTGGGTTTATGGCCACTTCCTAGCCAAACCACTAGGGGGTACTGACCCCAGCCTATGGACCCCAAGATGCCCCTCCCTACCCTGACCGTGCTAACTGTGTGTACATATATATTCTACATATATGTATATTAAACCCGCACTGCCATGTTTGCCCTTTTGTGGTTTCTAGCGTTAACTTATTGTCTAGGTCAGACCAGAGAGCTTGGAAAAAGGGGGTGGGGTGAGGGTTGGGGTGGCATAGAAGGGCTGCCACATAGCCAAAACAGAGAAGGAATTTAAAAAGTCACATTCAAGCCTAGAGTTGATTTAGAGTAAGTTTTTTTGTGTATGATGCTTCTAGGGAGGAAGTAAGAGTAGAAAGTAAGTGAGAGGAATAAGCCAGCTATTGAAGAGGGAAGAAGCCAGAGGGCTGGAGGTTACCCATTACCCCAAATACCCCAACTTCTATAGTCACCTCCCCTGTCCTGCCACTGCTGCAGACACCTGCCTTAACAAACACCTCTACACACTCCGCGGTTTTGCCTTAAGGACCTTCCTGAGACCCCTTAGTCCTATCTGGCTTTTCCCTAGGAGTTAAGGGGACACTGGCTCCTTTTCCCCAAAGCAAACAGGAGATTGGTGGGACTGGGAAGAGAAATGGGCTCTTACTTCCTGTGTTAGGGGGTACATAATGTTGGGGTAGGAGGGGTGCCACCCCACCCTCAGCTGGGAGGGAACAAAGGCAGGGTCACCTTAGTTTTAAAATTCCCTGTCCCTTGGTTACTCTTAAGACAGATTAAAAAAAATACTAACCTACCCTCCCACTATCCTGCACTGCAGTGAGAGTCACCCCATTTCCCTGTGCCCCTCTGTCTGCAGTGTGCACGGCCTTGTTCTAACCCTGGAATAAAGGTGATTGTACTGAATACAACCATGGTTCTGGAGTATCTATGAAAAGTCAGAATTCAGAGACTCATGAAAGCCCCATGGCACCAAATGAAATGCTGCTCTTTTGTGATTGTGGTTTTTATTAATGACGGGGGTCTGGGCAACTATAGGTGAAGCTGGAGCAGGTCTCCTCCATAAGCTTCATTAAGCTTACAAAGTGTCAGGCTCAGGTTTGGGCTTTGTGAGACTAAAAAAACCTCTTCTGATGCCACTTATGAGAATTCCTGAGGGTAGAAAAAGGGGTCAAAGAGCCAGGCACTTATGCAGGAAGAAGCAAGGGCCCTCAGTGAAGATCCCATATATCACACATGGCAGCAAATAAAGTCAGAAAAAAAAAAGCTTTTACTGAGAGAAAATACAACAAACTCCAGAGTGCTTTATTCCCCAGCCAACCCATTTTACCCTAGAAGCAATAAGGGACTCAGACCACTCAGTTTTCCCTCACATCCTTCATGGGGTGCAGGGTGGGTGGGTGGTAGAATAGTTAACATCTGGCCTGAGAGCTGCTGGGTAAAGTGTTAGAAGAGTCCAAGGAAATCTTTATTCAATTCATCTTCCTCAACTGGCAGGCCCAGAGGGAGTTTTACTGCTCCAAGCCAAGGAAGAATGTTCCCTGACCAGGTATGGTGGAGGGCTGGGACTGAAGGAAGCACAGTCAAAGCATGGAGAACACTCAGCCAGGGGCTTCAGGGCCATAATTTCATTTTGATTACTCTTTATTACCTGACTAAATGCCTAGGCAAAGGGACCCATCCCTAAGCCACTCTACTCTGCTACTGACCAATTCTTCCATAAGGCTGAGTCCTCCTTCTTGGTGTCCCCAAAATGGGGGGTTGGGGGAAGGGGAAAGTGAAGTCTCAAAGTCTCACCTTTCTCTAGGAGCGCTGGCTCCTATTAGAAGGGATGATAGGAGGGGCTAGATGACATGTGGGTTGTGTGGGATAGGGTGAGGGGGGTATGTGTGTCACTTTAAGTAAGGAAAAAGAAAGAAGATTTAAAGGGTGACAGCCTTTCTAGGGCCCAGAGAAGTCATGCTTCTAATGGGTGTCCAGCATTTGGGCCAAAGAGAACAGATTCCCAGAACCACCCCACCAAAAACAAAAACAAAAAACACCAAAACTGAGTAGAGGCAAGGTTTCAGGGGCTAAGGGAAGGATAGCATCCAAGTTGTAATGAGAAGCCCTGCCTATTTCTCATGGCAGCTGTGCTCTAAAGTTGGGGAGATTCCCCTCCTCCAGACTCCTAGGATCCAAAAAGAAAACCCCAAATAGGTATGTTGGGGACAAAAAGGGGAAGCTAACTCCACTTGTCATCCCCATCACTAATCCCACTCCCTTCCTTAAAACCCTCCCACCCAGTCCCTTTATTGCATTCATAGAGAACATATATTTAAAACTTGACAATAATTTTAACTTGATGACATCCAAGTTTGATTTGCTTTTTAATATATTTATAGATATAAAATTAGGCCTCTAACAGTGATAGGGAAAGGGACATCACCGCCGCCAAACATACATTTCCTTAAAAGTAACAGAAAAGTTAACATCCTTCCTATCCCACCCCCTCCCCCCATCCTCATCCCTTTCCCCCACCTCTTTGCCACCCTGTTTTAGGTGGTGAGGTGGAAGATGAAAGGAGAAGGAAGGGGGAAAAATCAAGTGCAAAACACTGTGATATGTAAAGGAGGACAAAAAGGGGAAGAGGTGAGTGGGATAGTTGGGGCTCAGAGGCGGGAGTCCTAGCAGGGAGTGGAATTACCCTGAACAAGCAGGGACTGGGGGAAGGGGAGAGAAAGGAGGAGAAAATGCAACTTTCCCAGGCTTTAAAAAAAATAGAGAAAAAAAATCAAAAAACCTAAACCAAAGAGGGAGTGGCCCCTCCATTCCCACTCTGGCTTCATGGTGCTGAGCAGCCAAAGATTCCTTGGCCTTCTCCCCCAAAGAAACAAGGAAGAGGAGAGGAAAAGTAACACTGCCACCCCTCCCCCCCAAAAAAAACACACTAATACAACAGGCTCAAAAAAAAAGAAAGAAAAGGAAAAAAAAGGAAAAGATTTGGGGAGAGGCCATTCTTGCGGAGTCTCGTGCACCTCTCCACCGAACCACATTCCTGGGCTCAATGCCCCACCCGCCCCTTGTGCATCTTAATATTCTGTCTCCCTCCTCCAGTCTGTCCTTCCCCCTTGGATGTCTTTCTTTTTTCTAAAGCAAAAAGTCCAAAGTGCAATGCTGCTGAATGTGAGGGCCTCGGGTGGGTCAGGAGAGGGACAGCCTCATGCCCCCTGAGAAGCAGAGCAGGTTGGCAGGCTGTCCTCAGCTGCCTCCCCTTCCCTACCCCTCATCCCTCCCGAGGGAGTTCAGGGCTCTCAGGAAGGCATGCACTGCACCCGGTCTGGGCCCTCCTCCTCGTCCGATGTGTCTGAGGAGCTGGGGGACTCATCTGAGTCTCCATCTGTGGCCCCGACCCCGGGCTCCCGCCAGCGCTGTTGGTGGGGTGAGGGGTTGTGTTAGTGACTACCCCCAGGGCAGACCCTTCATACCAGGAAAGGGGACACTGGGGCCCACAGGAGTCAATGCAAGATAAGGATCCAAGGATTCCAAACACCTTCCCCCTTCCCAATTACATTCCTATATGAGAGGAATCTAGGAGCTCCTCAGATTTGAATAGGTCACTGAAAACCTAACATCCTTCCTATATAAAGAGACAATATTGCCGTGTCTCCTTCAGGGAGGGGGAGGACACAGGTGTCAGCTCTATTTGGTGATGGCTCTAGTTTGAGTACATTAGGGCTTTTGAAGGAAAATGCAGTCATGTGACTCTCTTAGGGTAGGGCCAGGTACAAGGGTGCTGGCATAGGCAAGAGAAACCCAACCTAGACCTTCCATTTTTCTCTTCAGAATGGGAATAAGGGTTGGGAAAGAGATGGTCAGTAGCATTTCCTAACCCTCCTAATGAGGGGAATCCAATTCATTAAGAACAATGTTCTTGGGGAATGATGGGATAGAAAAGATCTTCCCTACTCCACTCTGACTTACCCGGTGATGTCGTCTCTGCCTCAGGTGGTGCATGAGGAACCAGAGCATGTGGCTGTCAAACAGGTCAGTATGGTGCAGGCTGTCCTCATCCCGCTCCCGTTTGTTCTTCTTAATCACCTGGAACCCAAGAGAATAAAGCCTAAGTAGGATGTACCTAGCATCCTATGGCCTGATCTGGAAGACCAGAGGTGTCATCCCCCAAATTGGGATCCCCATTGGAGGAAAAACCCCTGGCTACTTTTATAGAGGGTGGCTAGGGCTAGGGAAAGAGCCACTGGGTTCAGAACTAAACAGGCAAGGGATTTGGTTCTGAATGTTTCTTACAAAAGATTCCTCTTTCTACTTCCAATTATAGAGAGACCCTTAAAACTGGGATGAGCACAGGTCCAGGAAAGACAATGGCAATAATATGGGGAAGGAGAAAGAAAACTGTTAGGACACCCATTACAAAGAGAGTCAATGAAGGGGGTGGGAGCACTAGAGGATGGGAAAAGTGCTCAACTTTTGTCAGTGGTCACTCACATCCTTTAACCCAGTTAGCTCCGTGGAAGCCTCAGCAGTAGGTGCCCAGATCTTGACATCATGGTCTAGACCACTAGTGGCCAGCACAGGCAGGTGGGGGTGAGGCTCTAGACAGTTTACCTGGGAAGGAAAGAATAAGCGCTGGTTCAGGGAGTGAAGGAAAGGAAAACTAGGCTTCAACACCACTGCTTGCTCTCCAATGGTTCCTCTTTCTCACAAGATTGGCAGGGCAGTTTTACAGTGTTAGGGAATTGGACTGCAAGAGGCAAGGCCATACCTATTCCACTATTCCTAAGCTAACTAATCCCTCCATGAGGGTGAAATAGGACACCAAAAGATGCTATGAGGTACTAAGGTTGAAGACCAGAGTCATCCAGTTTTCCCCTAACATATTTCAGTGATTTGACTCCACCCTAATACAGCCCTATGGTTAAGTGCCTGACCTGCTCTCCCTACTGACATTACTACCCACAAAAGAATGGTCCAGACGACTAATCCAGCCTTAAAGTTTCAATCCATCAGAGACTAGAACTGTCTGGGCAGTTTTCACCAAGTAGTCCCCCCATACCCCCACAAAAGATAGCAAAAATGGATATGAGAACATTCATTTAGAGTTGTTTACTCAACGAGGAGAAAGATACAAAGAGGAGAGATTGGGCTGGCAGAGAAAGGATTATCCTTTTGGCATCCCAAATTGTCCTTTTCTGTGACCTATACATATGGACCCAAAGACTCTCCTCTCTGCTAACTACAAAAGAACATAATCCTCTTGACCTTATTCTGACACAGAAGAAATCCATGAGGTTCCTACAAACCCAGTCATGGTCACTTCTCTGTGTACAGCTACAGAGCAGGACAGACACACACAAGGTAAGAAAAATTGTTTCATTCATATTTCTTTCTGGATAGACTCTTCCGCCCCCTGCTGTCTAAAACTAAAATACCAGGTCCTAGTAACCTGGGTTACTCTTTTCCCTATGATTGGGGCAAGAGAGGAATGACCCCACCCTTCCCCAGAAGAGCTGGTCTTTTGGAAACAGGCAATTCCAAATTTGGAGTCGGATGTGGGATGGAACTTGAAGTGTGACCTTAAAATCACTTTGTGAATCCCCCCCTCTTCAAACTCCCCCCACCCTCCATACTCATGTTTGCAGCTGTTGTAGCAGTCTGAGGTTCAGTCACAAACAACCCCACCATATACACTGTTGCCCACAGAAGTCTCAAGAAGCAAAGGGACAGGGGAAGCTAGGTGGCACAGTGAGTAAGAGCACTGGCCCGGAGTTGGGATGACCCAAGATCGGTTCCAGCCTCATATACTTAACACCCACACAACAAAAAAAAAAACTGGCCATGTAACCTTGGGGAAATTACTTAACCCCAATTGCTTTAGGGAAAAAAAAAAAGCTAAAGGACAACTGAGGAAATCACAGGCCTATTAGTTTCCTTAAGTCTTTGCTCTTCAACCTATATTTTACAAAAAAAGAGGCTTAGAGAAGGGTCAGGCAATACAAGGCTAAGCAATGAAACAGAAACCCATCCTACTGACGCTAACTCCCGCCTCAGGATAATGGCTCCTCTATTTTAGTTAAAAAGAGGCAAGGAAGGCATCAAGTCCTAGTCCCATGGAGGGGTGGGGATACTCCTTTTTCTGAGGAAATATGACCAAAGGAAGCTAGAGCTGGTTTGGTGTCATGCTTAAATGCCCCCTTCCCTTCAGACAAGCTCTTCCCAACTACAACACTTAGTTAAACTAGAACTTAGCTAAAAAGAAGACAATAGCAACAGGGGATTTGTTTCTTAAGCTTGGGAGTAAAGATCCCAAAGCTACTGGGAACAGATCATGTTCCTAACCATGTGGCAGCAGGAAGTTTGAAGTGAGGGAGGGTTAGACCTGGGGTCATTAGAACACACTTGTGGTCTTTTTTGCCCTTCCTTTGAAGTAATGGCTATGTATAATCACTTTATCAACTCACTTAAATTACAGTTTGTCCAACTAGCATTCTTTGTGCAAGTGGAAAGAGCTGTGGCCTTGGTTACTGGGATGAGTAGAAAGTGAATTTAGAAAATGGTGCCAGAAATCCAGGGATTCCTCCTTGCCTATATGGAGCTGAATGGTAGCAAAAATGTATATTTGAAGACTAAGGTCAGAGACAGGGTCTAAATCAGACCTGCTTCTAGTCCTGGCTTAGGCATTAAATAATTATAAGACACTGGACCTCTCTGCATTTCAGTTTCCTTCGCCTGTAAAATGAAGTCTGCACTAGATAACCTCTGAAGCCCTTTTCCCAGTTATATTTTATTTTATGGTAAGACTACTATTAAGTCTAATGTTTCAGATACAAAGTTAAGCCCCATGTCTAATGTCATTAAGGGATCTACCTGAAAGGGAGTAAATAGGCTCAAATGAATCATTTAACTTGTAGGACTAAAGGTAGGGCTGGAAATAACCTTAATTTAGGTCCTCTGCCTCCTGCACTGAGAATCAAAATCACAATAGGAGTGATAAGGAGTAGTGGGAAGTCTCTTTCCTAAGAAAGTGCCTCCAAAACTGATGTTTGCATCATTTGTTTCTTCCCATACTGGCTGATCAGAGAGAGTGGCCTATCTGTGTTAAAGCTGTTATCACTAGTCATTCAGCCTTGTCATTTTGAAATGCTAACAGAGATGAGGAAAGCTCTTAGCCTTTTAAGTCTCAGCTCATTTCATCTCTTTGGAAATGATCCCAAGGAGTTTGGGGTTAAGGGAGAATAACAATTTTCCCACCTCAATCCAAATAAAAGTGTTAAATCCTTCTGCTGCCTTCTAACTACACTTCCTTCTTTGAGGTTTTTGCTAGTGGTCTTTTATACTTACTGTAGGTGGTAACCAACTTTGCCTCAGACCTGAGCTCATTCTAGCGAGACAAATACTGAGCTCCTTACCCTCTATCTCTTGCAGGGAATTAGGGGAAGGGAAAAATTAGACATATGAAATAAGCTTCCAGTTTCAGTATCTCTGGCTATATTCAGGCCTTAGGGGCACTGCATCCCAAAGTAGTCCCAGTGGTTCAGCTGAGGCAGGAATAAAAATTCTAAGCAATCCCTCATCAAAGTAATTGTGTCATGTACAGAATAGTTGATCTAGAACCAAAAGACCCATGTAAGAATACTAGCTTTGTCATAGAACTGACTTTCCTTCTCTGTGAAATGAAGTATCCTTATACTAACTTGTTTCAGAGAGCTATGAGAGAAAAGTACTTCATAAAACATTAAAGCTGTGTAAATATGGGCTATCACTATAATACTTCAATAAATCTAGTTTTCATTAATATATTCCTGCCAAAAATTCAAGTACAAATCCAACTACCCTTTCTCATCCTATGTGATTTGTCCATGCTTTCTCATAAATCTTCTACAAGGGGTTCATACACAGCCTGGAGGGATGGAGGTGTCTTCCTCTATGTCTTATGAAATTTCGGGCACCAAAGTAGCAAAAAGGCTACCTGGTAGTTATCACTCATTTTCATATGACTGTCCCATTTCCTTTTCCATTCATATATTTCTTCAAGGGTAACATCTGTTTGTACGTTGTCTTTAACAGATTGCAGTATTACATTCACCATTGCCCTAATCTAACATTTTGATTCCTTCAAGACTGTAGTACTGCATGACTCATCACCATAAAGCATCACTGGGAGACTGGTTTTAAAAACTGGTTTTTCTATTTGGGAGAAGCTTTGGGTTATTAACAGAGTAGCACAATATCACAAATCCCTGATCATTCTCTTCTATAAATTATGGGTACAGTTCACTATCCACCTGCATTTATCCAAAATAGACATACTGATGGACCAGCTCTATGAGCTATCTCACCAAGTATCGAACAGTCTGGACAATAGGCATTCTTCATTGTGGTTTTTCATGTGTGAAGTTAGGCTGAACTCACCTGAGTGACTACAGACCTCATTTAGGAAACTCTGCAATGATCCAGGCCATGATTCAATTGGCATGTTATCCACAAACAAAAGGATCTAGAGGGAATGCCTCTGTCAATTTGTATTCTAAGCCGGCCATTTTCTATAACAGTGGCAAACATCTGTGGGAAGCACGTCTCCCATTTTATACCTCAAATGATAGTAATAATCAGATCACTGAAAGAAATAAACTATGTTGTTGCACACATCAAGGAATATTTTATGATCTTCCCTTCTGTATGGAATACACCATCAGAGAGCTTTCAAGAATATTTTGCTCTACCAAATCAAATGCCTTTTTTAAGTTATAACCAACAATAAGCAATTATAGGTTCTTATATTCACTGTGCCTCTCAATCAACAGTGTGACTAAAGCTACAGTCTATCATAAAATATTTTTTAAGAATGACCACCCATGCCCATTTTATATATATATTTCTTAACAAGGATGCCCTTAGTACATGCTTAAGTGGTTCTTAAATATTTTAGAAATGAGGTAGTCATCATATGGTTAGGTCATAATTCATAACTTCTTAATCATTTTTGGCAACAGTAACATTTTTTTCTAATTATCTGTTATCTTTCCCTATTTCAGATTTCTTGAAAATCAATCCCTCAACACTCTCAAAAATGTGATTCCCACATAGACCTCCTTCATATTGTTGATCTAGTTTAGTGACAACTCCTATTTTCTTTTGTGTTATTTCTATTTCCTCATGTAAACACATCAGTAACTATGATACTGACTCCAAATTTGGTGGCCCTATTGTCACTGATGAAAAAACTATGTAGAAACCTTAACAGATCTTTTCCATTTAATAATCTATTGGCTGTCCTTCAAGTTTCATTTCTAAATGTGCTTGTGATGATCTGACTAAATTGGCTTAACTCATTTTCTCCTCCACCATTCCTTGCTCTTCCAAGAGTTGAAAGTACTCATAACCTTCAACTATCCTTTGAAGTAAGATTTTATAAATGAATTTATATTCTAATCCCATGTTGCATTTGAATGCTATGCTTCTCTGACTAGCAAAGAGACCAAGTGTTTATTGGCTAAGGTGGTACCTTAGACTCTTTCAGCCTTCTTGCTGTGGTGACTGCTATATAGGTTAAGCTTCCAGAGAAAACAGTAATCATCTGTATTAATGGATGTTCCTTTATCCATTTGCCATTTTTTTGGCTTCAATAGCTTTTAAAAATAAGTCAGGTTTAATAATATCCTTTAATAATTAATTAGTAATTCTTTAAAACAATTTTTGTATCAGCAACCAGTCATTCTTTAGCTGTTAAAAGTTAATCTCAATTTTGTGAGGTTGTTCATTGCTCACCAATGTCCAGTGATTCTTGTTCATCTTCTTGGAAAAAATATTTCTGATGTACTAGAATAAGGTTAACAGAGCAATCTAAAAACTTTTGACTCTTCTTTTGTTATTTTGATCCTGAGCCATATTTCCAACATTATTTTTTTTTGGTCACACATACCCTCCCCTCTCCAGACTCACCTTTTCATTATAGGTACTGGGTATACTAAGAATACATATGTTCTTGGGGCGGCTAGGTGGCACAGTGAGTACAGTGCTGACCCCAGAGTCAGGAGGACCCAAGTTCGGTTCCAGCCTCAGACACTTAACACCCACACAAAAAAACTAACCATGTAACCTTAGGCAAGTTACTTAACCCCAAATGCCCTCCAAAAAAAAAAAAAGAACATTATATGTTCTTACAAAAGTTTTCACAGAATTTCACTAATTCCTAATTCTCTGCAACAGATGTCTGCATAAATTATCTTCTTTTTGATTATGTTCATCATAAACACGGGGGGAAAAGCATGGGATAACATAGAGATGAACAAATATTCCATGAAATACTTCTTGTTGCCTGTGATAAAACCAACTCCACCAGCTCCTTTATTTGTACCTTCATGGAATGCCTGTGAGCCTTCCACTTAGAGATCACTTCTTTATATTTTTTGGTTTCATTTATAGTGAGAATGTCAATATTGATAAGGTCCAAGTCCTCTAGTCAACAGATAAATATTTATAGATTGTCTAAAAACTGTGATTCTTATTAGCATGTTCTTCCCCCCTTCCTGCAACTCTGTTACCATCAATAAAGAATCTAAGGGGGCTGCACAGGCCTAAGATATATTTTCTTTTTGAGGTTTCCTAAGTTTCCATGACCAAAGAATACACCACCTAGTGGCCAGTATACTGGTGCCATGCTGCTCTGTACTTAACTAGGCTGGTCCACAAAAAAAAGCTTGTTACTAGGCCTATGCAGAAGCCTTTCTAAAACCTGACAGATCTTGTGTTCTTTCTGGCACTACCTTCAAGAACCCAGGACCTCCAAAAAAAAGCAGCAGCATTGGAGTAAAACTTGTAGAGCCACTATTATAAATAAGTAAGAACAAATCACAGAATACAAAAGAGCATCCTGACTTTCAGGTACCACTCCAAGTAAGCCTAGAGATGTCTGGAGTCTTTCAAGATAGAATCAATGATGAAACACGCTGAAGGGCTGCAGGAGTCAGATAGGATACAGGTCAGTTCTTCCCAGCCACCCAAGTTTCAAAATACTGAGATTGCTATCACAGATAGAGTTGGGTCTCTTTAGCTTTTATAAAGTACTGGGTAGTCAAAGGTGAGTTTTGTAGTGCTTTCTTTCTAATACTACAAAACACTTCTGAGGTCCATAACACTCAACCCACAGTCAGATAATATACTCTAAAACTGAAAGTGGCCTTTGGAACTCATTTGGTCCAAATTCCTCATTTTACTGACAAGAGACTCTGAGAGCTGTGAGTAGGGTTGAGATTCAAATTGAGGTCCTCTAACTCTAACTACAACAGTATACTTAGCTTTTCCTTCTGAAGTCTCACACACACACACACACGTAAGGTATAAGGAGATGGAGAAGGAAATAATAACCAATGAGGTAACTATTTCTTCAGGAATCACACATTTTCTGCCTCAATTCTACATAAACTTTATTGTATTTAAATGTATTTATGTAAAGCAATAAAGAGGTAGCAGAGAATAGATCCAATAACAATATACTAGAGGACAAGGATGTTATACCATGTTCCCTGACAACAGCTCCCTTATTAGAAAATACAAAGGCTTATTAGCTTTAGGCTGTGGTGAGATGACTGTACATACCTCCAAATCACTTTTTTCTTGGGAAAAGATAGTGCTAAGAAGAGTTGTTGTACATAGGTAAGAGGATATTTGTTTTACATGGTTCCTATTATCTTATGGAGGACCCTGCCTTAAAGGGGGGCAGAGATCTAAGACAAAAATAGAGAAGGAAATAAGAAAAAGAAAAAACCCTACAGAAACAGAGCTAGGTTGGTACATATTCCTCAAATATCTCAGCACCTCTTAGCTACTTACTGTCTTCTATTTTAGCCGAATGGACCCTTGGGAGACAACCCTGCCACAAAGAGGATGTTATATACTGCCTATACCCACCTTAGTGGTTGGGGGGCTGGGGAGCCAGCCAGACCCACCACACCACACTCACCACGCCTCCCTTGTCCCCTTCCATGAACTGGATGATCTGGCAGGACGATTTCTCCCAAAGGAAGATGTGCCCACAGTCGCTGCCGCTCACCACAAATTCGCTCTTAGGGCCATAGAAATTGACGCCTTTCACTGAAATGGGAAGTGAGGGGAAAGATTCCCATATGAGAATTGGCACCAGGCCTGTATCCATCTGCCTTGCTCAGAGCAAAATGCCCAGACATTCCAGCTCATGTTCCCCATTCAGCACCAGCACTAGTTCTAGCTCAGCTCTGAGCCAATGGATCTTTTTCATTTATAGAGAACTCAAGTGAGCATATGCATATAGCAAATGGCCACAACAGAGGGAATCACCACAGACCCCAGAGCTTATTTGTATTCTTCCAGACAGCTACTCTTAGGGCAGGTACTTGGTGACCCATAATAAAAAAAATGTTACATTTGGGAAGAACTCTACAAACCATCCAAATCCCTGATTTAACAATGAGGAAATTAGAAAAGGAGTATGGTTTGTCCAAGGTCACACAGGTTCTAAGTGAAAGAGCTAGGATAGGAATTCTGGTTTCCTGAGTCCAAGTGCATAATATGCTCCACTATGCTATAATTCCTCAGTACCAACCTTCATCTGTCCAGTTTGATGATTCAAGCAGGATAGTCATTATTAACCTATTTGGTTATCTACTCATGGGTCTACCCAGGTTTACTGAAGTTTTCTATATTACTATTCTATACCTTAGGAACTCACTTACTGAAAAAAAAAAACCCTCATCACAAAAAATGCTTTATCAATATTTTCAGAATCATAAGCTTCCCTAGTCTGATAAATGTTTCACAGACACCAGGAGCATTTAACCTCAAATAATACTGAAAATCAAAGGGAAAAAAAAGAGAACTGTATTCTCTGTATTTAATAAGAGAGGTCAGGAATCTGAACTGTTATAATCAAGTTCTATAGCTGCCAATATTTTAGGCTGGTTACCTTGCTGTCCTCTCTCTTGGTAGGCTGAGATTTGCATTAAGTCTTGCCAGTGTAAAAAAAATAATAACTGAATGACCTAAGAATATCACACTCAAACCTACAACATCCAGGACAGATATAATTTCTAGATCAGGTGTGATAGTAACCAATAGAATAGATGTCAATTTTCAGTGGCATTCAGGGTACTGCTAACACCCATGATGGAAAGAGGGCTGGACTTAGGTAGGAGTCAGGAACACCTGAATTCAAATCCTACATCTGGCATTTTATTATCTGCATGGCCATGGGCAACTTAATGTTCTAAACATCCATTTCTCATCTGTAAAATGAACTGTATTTCAGCTTTCTTGCTGTGGTGACTGCTGTAGAGGGTACCTGTGGTATCTCACAGTTGGTTGCTGGGAGATTCAAATGAGATAATTTATGTAAAGTATTACATAAATGCCAACTATGATCATAACCCTATCCCTACCACCTGTTCTCCCCTTTCACATGAATCAGTAGGGGTTCAACATTGCTCCCCACTTGCCTCTACTTTATGCATCACTGACTAGTACACACATGTTGGTTTCTTACAATTCCCATGTGCCAAAATGAAAGAAGTCAAAACCTTGGCACAAAAATTTGGACAAGATGCAAATTTTGTTCTATGACTTTCCATATCAATAGTTAAAAAGGATTCTCTCAGGTTCCTCCACAAAGTGTATAAGCCTCTTCCCTAAGAAACCCTTTGAGCCTCATTTATCCTGAATACTATGACCCAAAGAGATCTCTATTCCGTGTGGAAAAGCCCTCTACTACCCACACTGACAGGAAGGGAATTCTAGTGGCTATCTACTCCAAGTCCTGTAGATTTCCTACACCCTAGAAAAACAGTAAGCATGGCACATGTGTCACAGTCTTTACCTGTAGCATTATTTCGGTGCCCCTTATATCTCTTGATGTACTGGGCACCATCACTGTGAGAAGAGTTGAAGAGATAAATGTCTTCATCATTGTAACTGGCAAGGAGCTCTGCCGGAAACAAGGGTATAGTGATGAAGGGATAGGAAGAAATCAGAATTATGAATTGGAAGACAGTTTCCTATTATATGCATCACAATGAAGATAGTTACCTGATCGTGTCTAGGGCATACTATCCACAGAAAGCAGGGGTCTCAGAGAGATAACAGATACTAACTTAGGGCTAAATTATGTACATTAAGAACTTGACAGGTGAAGGCAGTTAACCCTTGGGCTTGGCTAGCTACAACCATGACCTCCATACTCTGCAGAACCCATTTGCATCTTGGAGCAAGGAGATATTGTTCCCCTTTTATCTTCCCTAGATGTGTTAATAGTTAGAATCCCCATCAGCTCCACGCAGTGTTATGACAAAGTGGTATGCTCTGAAAAGAATATGCTTTCATTTCCACCTGTTCCCTGGAGAGGTCATGCTAGCCTAGGACCTGGTCACTGCCTACATACCTGTGCCATCGTGGCTGTACACAAGACAGGTGATGTTTGCTTTGGACTCACTGTTTACCTGCAACAAAGAGCAGACATTGACAAACATTTGTCAAACTTCTTTACCTTTTAAGGAAAACAGATTTCCTTTCCAATTTTCTCCTAAAATATTAACCCCTCAAAGAGGGACTGCAAACCACTGAAATGTGGCCTGCCATCTCTTATTAAAAGGGGTTTCAGGGCACCCAAGAAAGGAACTGTTGAATTAGCAGAACAATGAAATCTAATCTAAAAATTTAGGTGACTGTTCATGGCCAAAATTAAAATGAATACAGATTCTCAGAGTTGAAAGTGACCTCTAGTTCAACTTGAACTAAACAAGAATCTCCTCTACAAGCAATCATTCATTCTTCGCTTGAAGAACTCCAGTGAAGAGAATCCACTACCTCCTAAAGCAGCTCATTCCCTTTGGACAGTCAAAGTGAGTCAGGCAAGTCTAAAGCCAACAACCCATCGTGGACTTTACCAGGTGATGAGGACAAAATTTCTTCAGCACACCATTATTCTCATTCTCATCAATTTTACGCTGGTCATAAATCCTGTGGGAGGAAAAAGCAAGAAATCAATTTGGTTTGTTTTTGTTTTTGCTTTTTGAAGGGCAATTACGGTTAAGTGACTTGCCCAAAGTCATAGTTAGTGTGTCAAGTGTCTGAGGCTGGATTTGAACTCAGGTCCTCCTGACTCGAGGGCCGGTGCTCTATTCACTGCCACCTAGCCACCCCAATAAATCAATTTGTACACATGGTTGCCACAGCATTGTATATTTCCTGGAAATGGGAATGGTCATAGCAAACTGGAAGAGTACCAGGTACAGAGCAAGGAAGAAGGAATGGTCCCTACCTGAGTCATTACTTACCAAAGATAAGTCAGAAAAGAAGTCACTAAACCATATGCATCTTTTGACCCAGTGATACCATTACCTGGGTGGCAAGGTCAAAGGCAAAGGAAGAGGGCCCAAAGAAAGAAAAACATTTATAGCTGCACCATTTATATTAACAAAGACGGGGGGGGGGGGTGCGAGGAAAGGCTAAACAAAGTATGTAAAGGAATATTACTATACCACAAGACATGAAGAATACAAAGGATTCTGAGAAATTTTGGGAAATTTGTAAAAACTGATGCAGTGAAATAAGCAGAACCAGGAGAAAGAACAATTTAAATGATGACCACAACAATGTAACCAGGAGTACAACATTGAGAGACTTCAGCCCTCTGATCAACACAGTGACTAATCATAACTTCAGGAGACCAATGGTGAAGTATTTCTACTGCTTTTTAATAGGAAAATGCTTGACTAAAGGTCTTCCTAAATGAGGCATACATTTTCAAACCTGACCAATGTGTCATTTTGTTGGAATAAACTTATTTGTTGTAAGGGAGAGATCTACAAGAGATGAAAAGGAACTAATGTGAAGCAATAGCATGCTTGCGTGTGCGTGTGTGTGTGAGAGAGAGAGAAAGAAAAGGAACAGCAATAAAACTTTTTTCCCCAAACAAAAATAGAATATCCCCATACATTGGTACTGTTTTGCAATGTATGCAGTCCTTTCAAATAGCCTCCTCTTCCTTTTCTGTCTATCCAAATCCTAGTAATGCTCAAAGTCCCAGCTTGTTCCACCTTTTCTAAGAAGTCATTCTCAACTCTACCAATACACAGTTACCTCACTTTTCTCTGAACTCCTATAGCACATCTAATCTATGCTACTCATTTGATGTATACTACCAAGCACTGTCATTCTTTCCCTAACTAGAATAAAAGTCCTTGAGGGCAGAGTTTATGTATGTTCCTCTTTTAATCCCACTATGGTGCTTAGCACTGTGATACACTGTACAGAGTAGATGCTCAATAAAATATATGTGGCACTTTTTCAAAGCTGTAGCTAGATTAATATTTACTACACAGATCTCTCTCCAGAGTTTGCTACTGAGACACATTTTTATTCTCTCTCCAACTTTCAAACATTCCTCAACCAGCCTAAGGAGACTCATTGACTGCTACCTCCTCCACTTGCCTAAGAATTGTTTTCCCCCTTTACTTGCCATAGCCTCCATAAAGTCCTAGTCCAATGCCTCATTTTGGCCTAGATGTGATCCTGGGCTAATGAAAGTTATACCAGTGGAGTGAAAGTGTAAGTTCTACCATGCTAGGAAGGTTTTAAGTATGGTCCCACTGACAGACAGTTGTCTGCTTAACTAGATTCAACCTAAGTACACAAAGCTTTATTACTAGCAGGTCAACCAGTAGGTTGATGAGTTGCTGGTGAACCAGCAGGTGATGAATTCTTCAGTCATGGAAACTCATGAAACAAAGAAATAACTCTCAGTCTTGTGTAGTCCCCTTCAGTTTCACCAGAGATGGTGGCAAAGTGGCAGAAAATGCTAAGAATTACTCAAATTTTAGACTATACTTATTAATTAAGCCACTGGTATTCTAAATATAAGATCCTAATTTAGTGATCAAGTAGATATTCTACTGGCAGAAATGATTCATATTTATCTTGACATTTTTGCTATAAATGAAACCAGAAAGCAAAAGGAAGCTGCAGAAACTACTGACAGGGGCATTCAAGGTACAAACCCAGAAGAAAAGCTCCAAAATACTGACAAGCAAAGTTTCAATGTAAAACACAGCTGGGCATAAATTCAACTAGAATTCCTGGAAGAGAGGAAGTATGAGTTTTTAAAAAGAGTTTCAAATTGTTTTTTTATAAATGAAATGAGAACACTAGAACAAAAATTAAGGGAAAAAAAATAGGGAGCTATGGAAGAACAGGAAAGGAAATTAATAGCTTGGCACACTTGCGCAAGCAACAAACTCCCTGAAAATGAGAATGGACCAAATAGAAGCAGATTCCACGAGACAACAAAAATATTAAAACAAGATCAAAAGACTGAAAAAAAAATAGAAGAAAATGTAAGGTATCTCATAACAAAGGCAACTGGCCTAGAAAATAGATTGAGGTAATTGAAGGATCACCAGACTATTTAAAAACCACGACCAAAAAGAGAGCCTACACATCTTACTTCAAGAAATAGTTAAGGCCTGTGAAGGTATCCTCCATATTGGGACAACCTGGACCCATTACCTGTAAAATGAGATGAGAAACTTGAGGCCCAGTAATGTCAAATGACTACTCTAAGGTAGCCATCAGAAGCAGGATTTGAACCCAAACCTTGGTGACTCCACATCCCTAGAGGGCCAGACTCCTATCTGATAAATGGAGATGTTTAGAGTAGAGAGCAGAGCCAAGACAGCAGAGTAGAAGCACAAACCTGGCATGACCTCCCACTCCAATCATTTCCAATACATGTAAAAAAATGACTCTAAACAAACTTTAGAGCTACAGAATCCACAAAGTGACAGAGAGAAACAAATCTCCCACTGAAGGCAGCCTAACAGGCCAACAGGAAGATTCTAATGCAATGGGCTGGGAGCCTAGCCCAGCTCTGCATGAACCGCATGGTTCTGGCCCCAAGGAGGCCTGGACCAGCTGCGGCCAGAGCAGACTTCAGGAGAGTGAATCACCAACAGCTGTGGCAGTTTCAAGACTTCTCAACCCATAAACATCAAAGACAAAGTAAAAGGTCCGTGTGGAACTCTGTTGGAACAGAGTGGGACAGAAGAGTGCAGTGCGGCCCCTGCCCACTGGGCAAGAGGAGGTGGAGGCTGCACAGAATGGTTGCTTCCAGAGCTCCTGGCCTGCAGATCATAGGGAGACCAAGGGACCAGAGGGTAATTGCTCTTACTTTAAGCTGCTTGGATCTGGATCACAATCTTGGGTGGTGGTCATGGGGTGTGTGGCCAGTGTGCCAGAGCTTGTGTGGGCTGTAGAGAGAGCATCCTCCTAATAGCTCTGACAGCTGTGAAAACCCCAGTGATTTGGGACAAAGCTCTCTCCATTATGGAAGCAGAGTTCTACTGTGGCAAAGAGCTCAAAAGTCAAGTAATTGGCTGGCTATATGAGCAAGCAGAGGAAGCACAAATAGATCATAAAATCCTTTTTTGGGAACAAAAAGGATCAAGGCATGGAGCGGAAGGAAGACAATGAAGTCAGAACTCCTGCATCAAAAGCCTCCAAGAAAAATACGAACTGGTTATAGGCCATGGAGGAGCTCAAGAAGGATTTTAAAAATCAAGTAAGAGAAGTGGAGGAAAAATTGGGAAGAGAAATGAAAATGATGCAAGAAAATCATGAAAAGCGAGTCAACAGCCTGCTAAAGGAGACCCAAAAATACACTGAAGAAAATAATACCTTAAATAAATAGACTAACTCAAATGGCAAAAGAGGCCCAAAAAGCCAGGGAGAAGATTGACTTAAAAAGACAAATCTGCCAGATGGCGAAGGAACTTCAAAAAGTCACTGAAGAGAATAACTTCTTCAAAATTAGATTGGAGCAACTGGAAGCTAATGACTTTATGAGAAATCAAGATACCATAAAACAGATCCAAACAAATGAAAAAAATAGAAGGCAATGTGAAATATCTCATTGGAAAAACCACTGATCTGGAAAATAGATCCAGGAGAGATAATTTAAAAGTTATTGGACTACATGAAAGCTATGATCAAAAAAAAGTGAGCCTAAGAAATATCTTTCAAGAAATTATCAAGCAAAGTTACCCTGGATATTCTAGAATCAGAGGGCAAAATAGAAATTGAAAGAATTCACCAATCACCTCTTGAATAAGATCCCCAAAAGAAAACTCCTAGGAATATTATAGCCAAATTCCAGAGTTCCCAGGTCAAGGAGAAAATACTGCAAGCAGTCAGTAAGAAACAATTTGTGTAAACAATTGTGGAAACACAATCATGATAACACAAGACCTAGCAGCTTCTATACGTTAAGGGATTGAAGGGCTTTGAATATGATACTCCAGAGATCAAAGGAGCTAGGACTAAAACCAAGAATCACCTACCCTGCAAAACTGAGTATAATGCTAGAGGGGAAAATATGGTCATTCAATGAAACAGAAGATTTTCAAGCTTTTTTTTTTTCTTTTTAGAGGGGGAAAGGTAGGGCAGTTAGGGTTAAGTGACTTGCCCAAGGTCACTCAGCTAGTTTTTGTGTTAAGTGTCTGAGGCCAGATTTGAACTCAGGACCTCCTGACTCCAGGGCCAGAGCCCTATTTACTTTGCCACCTAGCTGCCCCAATTTTCAAGCATTCTTGATGAAAAAACCAGAGCTGAACAGAAAATTTGACTTTTAAATACAAAAAGCAAGAGAAGCATGAGAAGGTAAACAGGAAAAAGAAATCATAAGGAGTTTACTGAAGTTGATCTATTTACATTCCTACATGGAAAAATGATAATTGTAACTCATAAGACTTTTCTCAGTATGAAGATAGTTGAAGGATATATATGTATACACACACACACACACACACATACATATATATTTATGTATGGGAAGGTGGTATGTGCATATAAATATATTGTGAGGGTGGGCATATGTATGTTCATGTATACATAGACAGGGCACAGGATGAGTTGAATATGAAGGGATGATATATAAAAAATAAAATTAAGAGGTGAGAGGGGAATTTATTGGGAAAAGGAGAAAGGGAGAGATATATTAGGGTAAATTATCTCATATAAAAGAGGTAAAAAGAAAACTGTTACAATGGAGGGGAAGAACAGGAAGGTAAAAGGGAATGGAGCAACCTTATTCTCATTGAATTTGGCCTAAGGAGGGAATAACATACACACTCAATTGAGTTATCTTACCCTACAGGAAAATGGGGGGGGGGGGGTAGGGGATAAGAGGGGGAATCATAGAGGAGAGGATAGTTAGAAACAAACATTTTTGAAAAGGGATAGGGTCAAAGGAGAAAACAGAATAAGTAGGGAGAGGGATAGGATAGAGAGAAATATATTTAGTCTTCCACAATAAACTACTATTGAAATGATATGGTAACTACACATGTACAACCTATGTTGAATTGCTTATTTTCCCAGTGGGGGCAGGTGAGGAGGGAAGAAGGGAAAAAATCTGGAACTCAAAGTTTTAAAAACAAATGTTTAAAAAATATGTGTTTTTTCACATGCAACTGGGAAATAAGATATATATAGACACTGGGGTACAGAAATCCATCTTGTGCTATTAGAAAGTTAGGGGGATGATGGGGGAGGATATATGAGAACAGATTGGAGGAAGGGGTATTCAGTAGGCTTGCTGTTTTGGGGGGGAGGGGAAAGATGGGGAGGAAAAATTGTAACTCAAAATCTTGTGGAAATGAATGTTGAAAACTAAAAATTAATTAATTAATTAAAAGAAAAGGAAATAATTTTTTTTTAAATCTAGATGTTTTTGCCAAGAAAATTGTGCAGTACCAAAGGAAATAGAAAGAAATCTACCAGTTACCTTTTGAAAGAACTTCCAAAATAGAAACTCCCAGGAATATTATAGTCAAAATTCAGAGTTTTCAGGTCAAAGAAAAAAAATATTCCAAGTAGCCAGAAAGAGTTCAAACATTAAGGAGTCATGGTCAAGATAACACAAGATTTATCAACTACCAACTATATTAGGAAGGAAGAACTTGGAATGCAATATTCCAGAAGACAAAAGATATAAACTTACAACCAAGAATAGCTTACTCAGCAAAACTGAGTATAATCCTACAGAGGGAAAAAAATGGATCTCTAATAAAATAGAGGACTTCAAGCATTACTAATGAAATAAGCAAACCTATTTAGGAACTCTGAAGTATAAACATGGGAGTCAAGAAAAACATAAAAAGATAAACATGAATAATCATAAGAGACTAAGCAAAGATAAACTGCTTATATTCTAATATAGAGTGATAACATGATCCCTCTAAACCCTATCATCATCAGGAGTCATTGAAGGAGTCTAATTAGAAGGTCTGGGGGTGGTTCTTTATTTCCTGATAATCTTGGGAGGAAAGGATGGGAGGATTTATTAAGTCAGTACTATGTGCCAGGTGCTGTGCTAAGTGCTTTGCAAATATTATTTCATTTGATCCTCACAACAACTCTGGGATTCACCACAACTTAACCCCGTTTATAAATGAGAAACTGAGTAAGATGGAGGTTGTGACTGACTCGGGTTCATACAGCTACAAAGTATCTAAGGCTAGATATGAATCCACTGAGTTACCTAGATGCCTCTGGAAATGGAAGAAAAAAGGAATACAATGATAGGGCCAGGGGAGGGTTAGGGAAAATTATCTCACATAAATGGGGCACTCAAGAAGAAAACTATACAAGCAAGAAGGAAGAGGCAGAAGAAAGTTACTGACCCTTGAACCTCATTCTCATCTAAATTGGTCAGGGAGAATAGCTGGGTAGAGAAATGTATTTCACTCAACAAGGAAAAAGGGAGTGCTGCTTAATGGAGGGATCAGTTGTAAGCAAAACAAATTCTAACTAAGGATGTACAAAAATATATAGAGTTCTTTTTATGTTAGCAAAAAATTGGGTTCATCAACTGGGGAATGGATAAACAACTTAATCATATAAATGAGATAGCATACTATTATGCTATAACAAATGATGAAAGCAGTTGTCAGAGAAATCCGGAAAAACTTATAAGGAATTAGTACAGAGTGAAGTGAGTAGAATCAAGAGAACAACTGATATGACAATAATATTGTAAAGTAAACAACCTTGAAATTAGAAACTCTGATCTTTGTAATGACTGACCATGATTCCAGATGTCTCATGATGAAACATGCTACTTAATTTCTGATAAAGAGGTAAAGGACTCAGAAGGTAGAATGAGACATTTGAGGTGGTGCAGAGGGAGAACAGAGATTCTGTAACAGGCATTTTGTTTTTCTTTCTCAATTGAAGTGGGATAGGAGAGAGAGCAGATCTTTGCTATTAAAAAGAATTTATTTTTAAAAATACAATGCTACCCTCCACCCCTAACTTGCCTTTTAGGTATCCTGTTTATTTTGAATAAAGTATATCCCTTTCAGAGGGAAAAAAAGGGAAATTGAAGCTAAATGGAAAAATGGCATATAGATTTCTCCTAGAAGAAGCAAATAAAGGAATTAGTTTTATCACGTGTTCAGAGGAAATTAAAAACAATGAGGAAGAAGAGGAGAGCAAGTATTTATAAAGTGTTTTAAGCTTTTTGGAAAAAGAAAACACCACCTTGAAAACAGTTGTGACTTACCCACCAGTATCTGTTGAAGGGGCATGACACAGATAAATCTGACAAAGAATTTGGGAAGAGCCTTTAAATTAAATCAAATTTATATGATGCTACCTTAAAGGTGCAAATAATAAAATACCTTATGGAGCTTACTGTTTGTTGCTATTTATAAAAAAGCATTTTATTCCAAAGAGAAAAATGTTGCCATAAAGATCCCCTCCAACAGGTTTTTCTCAAGCATATGCCAAAAAGCATAAGATTTCTTAAAAGATCTAAGAGAATTTCATTTCATAGTACTAGCAAATCAGATTTTTTTCCCAACAAATTGGTTTTGCTAATTTTTCTCTTCCTCTTTTTCTTATAAAAAATCTTTATTATAAGGGATGGTTTTTGGGAGGGAAGGGAGAAATAAAGGGGGAAGAGATATGGGTAACATAAAAAACAAAAGATGAATAAAAATGTATTTTTAAAAAGTAAAAAAAAAATCAAGTAAAATATGACAGATGTCTTATTCCCAGTAAACGTGTTTACCACTGTTAGTGAAGATATGTAATAGAGAGTTCAAATTCATGAAGGTATTTCTTTTATAGACAGGCAAGTTCCTCAGGTACTCCTGATTGCGGATGACACCATTTTGACTGAATTGGTCCTAGAACATTGGACAGCTCCTAAATGAGACTCAAAAATCTCAAGAGTTTGGCTTACTTATTCACATATGAAAAACCAAGTAGAAGAAGAATGTCTGTCTGAATTATGATACAGATGTGATTTAACATACTTATGGATAACATAAAATCGGACAAAGGCCTCATGCACAATGAACAGGACCAAGAACTGGAAAAGAGGTTAAAAAGAAGGCTAAGAAATTACAATATTTTTAATAACTGGAATATCAATCTCCAAAGATTTAAATTATTGTAGACTATACAAAAGGTAGTAAAGGTATTCAGGTTACAACATGTGCCCAATTTAGAAATGTAAAGCATTCAAGATCTCTTCAGAAAGATATATGGCCAGAAAAGGAAAAGGACCAATCTTGCAGAAAGAACAAGGGGACCAAAGGACAGTTCTCGTGCCCTGTACTATCCATTGAATGTTTTAGAGGAGAGCCCCCCATTATGCTGGAGATCCATTGTGCAGAATTTACAGGTAGAATTAGATGAAGAACTGTATTATAGATGAAATGAGTTTTTTTATGGTTAGAGAAATTATCCACATGGATAAGAACACAGATCTATCACAGTATCCAAGTCAGTAATGACTATCAGCACCAAGTGATCTCCGTTGTTGATTTAAGTGCACACTTTTTCCTCCACACCCTCCTCCCAAGTCCCAAATTAGATCTCAGGATTTAGAAACTAGGCACCCATGTAAGCAGTCAGCTGTTTCCACTGTGGTCTCTGACAGGAAGTTCTTTGGGCCACAAAAGAAAACCACTGAGTTGGGTTTTTTTACGTGAAATATTTGTCTGCAAAACTACAAATGTTTTCATTTTTGCACCTGAAATTAGGCCTTCTAGTCCCTTTTACGTAACAATTATAACAAGGAAAGCCCTAACTATTCAGCTGACTGAATCAAAAAGATGTCAGGGAAGTTCAGAGTAGTCAACAATAAAACTCTAGAGGAAAGCTGGTACACTGAAGGCCTATCTTCTCCCAGGAGGTTTACAATGTCTCAACACCTCCAGATCTTCCTGCTTAGCAAACAACCCATTACTTGCTGAGAACTGTAAACTACAAAGTAATGGTAGGTGTTGAGGTGGATAGGAAACAGTAAGCCTAAGTGCTGTTTCTTCTGTGTTAAACCATAGGACCAATCTGTAGCTTCATTTTGTCCCAGAGGGAACAGAGGGAAGGATTGGCTTCAGAACAAGGGAATTCTAACTACAGTTTCCAATTTAACTGACTCTGCCCTCCCTTACAGAGCTCTCCTCTGATAGGCAAATTTTTCAGAGATGAAGGTTATCAAAGAGAATCTAGAACTCTGTGCAGGAAATTACAATTCTGGATTTTCAGTAAGATCAATGTATGGGACTAATGGCCTGGTTGAGTAAAGTGGCCTCAGAAATCTTAACAAAATCTCTACATTCTGTTGTGTGCCTAAGGACAGATAAACTGAGGGAGCAGTAAGGAAGATATGTAGTAAGAAAGGATTTTTTTGTGGAAAAAAGAGAAACTCAGAGTAAATACACTTAGGTTCCCTGAGGCAGAAAGGGTGATATGCTGTTAAGGTCAGGTCTCTGGGGCAAGGGTAACTCTTTCATATAATACTTTATGTAACTCTAATAATATACTTGATACTTCCTCATCATAATCTTGTGAAATACATCCTCTAGCTTATCCCACCTGTACATCTCGAGACTATCCCACTTGTACATGATACAGTGAAAAAAGCACTAACTTTGAAGGACTAGGGCCCATGTTTGAACTCTGTTGCTGTCAATACCTGTATGAGGCAAGTCACACACAGTTTCTCTGGGCATCAATTTCCTCTTTTATAATAATAATAAGGAAATAATAATACCAAACATCTCAAGGTCTTTCCCCTTTCTAAGTATGATTTTATAAGACTGAAGCTCAAAAACAGTAATTTGCTTTAAATCATAAAGCTAAGTGGCAGCGTTAGAATTAGAACACAGATCTACACATTCCTAGTGCAAAATGTTATTATATCCCAATGATTTTTTACAATAAAATTAATTTTAGGATATAATTACAGTAATGTTCTCTTTTAGCAAGGAAATGAGAACGCAGAAGGAGACACATATTTTTGGAAACAGCCAATACAGGAATTTGTTTTGCTTAACTAAGCATATTTGTTGCAAGGCTTTTGTTTTTTTTTTCTTTTTCCATTTGGGGAAGGACAGGTAGCATGGAGAAAAAATTAATGCTTCATATTTTGTTTTAAAACTTAAAAGTTTTTAAAAAAGATAATGCTATTAAACCTATCATTAGAATTAGGGAAATGAGCTTTGAGGCTGATAGTAGTGGGGTTGGATTTTTACCAATCTATTACCTGGTTCTTGGTCCCCATTAAGCAAACGTGTGTGTGTGTGTGTGTGTGTGTGTGTGTGTGTGTGTAAATATATAAATCTACAGAAAAGCACATAAAGAGTTAAAGTATAGCTTTTCACTGTGGATCAAGAAGCAGCTAAGTGGACATTAGGAAACTGAATCCTTTATCTTGGCCTCACCTGCTTCTTAGTTGGTATTCCAACTCAGCTGACTAGTCACAGAGGCTTACGATAATAAAAATGTGACCAGTGGAGATGGAGAAAGAAAAAACTATTTATTCAATTCTGTAGGAGTCAGGAATCCTGAGTTCACTGAGTGCCATCAAGCCAGCTTGTTTTTTAATCTAGGATTAAAATTTTAAAGTTCCCAATTAAAAATCTTTATTCATTTATATAAAGCAGCTGGAAGAATATACTGATAGAGCCTTTGCCTGGAAGCCCACAGACCTGGGCATTAAGTCTCAGTTGTAGAACCTTGGTCAAGTCACTAAATCTCTCTAAATTTTGATTATTCCCATATTATAGATCAAAATATTATCTATAGCCACTCCTTTCCTCACAGAAATAAAAGAAAATACTTCTGAAAACACTTCAAGCTCTTTGAAAGACAGAGTATTTCAGGAATTAAAAGTAATATTAAGCAATTCCTAGGCCATCTTATGCCTGTGCATAACAGCACTTGGCTCTTGGCCCCTTTGGTTATGCTACTACCCTCATTAAGGCTTCCCAGAACTAGAGACTCACCTCACAAATTGATCTCGCCCACCCACTGCAAATTGGTGAGTGTTGGCGGGGTTCACGTAGATTGTGTATAGCCCAACTTTCTTCTCCTTCTCCTTCGTCACCACCAGTTTCCTTTAAGAGTAGAAGAGCATACACAGTTACATTCCCCAAAGGGTCCAGATGGTCACGGCAAGTGAGAGCAGGGAGAGAGGCGCAGACAAGGCTGACAAGAAACCAAACAGATTCTCATTTGGAAAGAGAGAAAACAGCTTTTCTTGTTCCAAAGTTAAAAAAACACATACATTTACCATGTGTTATTTCAGAAATTTAAAAAATCTCTTGAGTTCTCTTTAGTAATGTGCAACTAAACCATTTTCTGGAGTGTTTTTTGAGCCAGCACATTCTGAAGACACCTGCTACCTTTCCATGACCTTTTTGCACAGAGACCAAAGGACTAAATCAACATGACATCATTTCAAAACAACATTAATTTGTGATTACACAGATAATAGCCCTCTCATCTAAGATCTCCTAGGCCTTTACCTACAAAATCCCTTAGAGAGGAAAAATTACAGACAGAGGGCTGAAACAAATCTTCTAGTCACTTCAATTATGGTTTTCAGACAAATGTCACTTTAAACCAGACTTATAAATGAGTATCAAAAAAATAACATGCCCTAACATTGTTTCCTAGCACGAGGAAGTAATTGAAGGGAAAACAGCATCCTTAACCATCCCTTGGAATCAAAATTGTGGTTTGTTTGTGGATTGCAAAGCTGACAAACCAGTCCTGGACATTATTCTGACTATACTACTGGAAAGGCTGTCTCCTTAGGGGGTATGAAAGCATGGGGCCAACCTCCCTGTCATCCTGGCCATGAAATTTTAGGGCTGGCCAATGATGTAGCATGTCCTTCTTCCCACAATATTTTATATAGGTGCAATAAGATTAAAGTGAACATAAAGGGCAGGGGAAAATCAATCACAAAAGGATAACATGAAGCCTGAGGACTATGTGGATAAGTTACAGGTTCAACGGCTTTAGCAGCTTAATGAGACTGCACATATATTGAACATATCAATCTTTTTTTAGCACTACTTGTCAGGTTCAATTCCTCCTCACTCAGGCAATCACCTTGAATCAGTGCTCAGACAGTGAGTACACAACAGTATCATGATTTTAAACAATTCTGATAAAAGCAAAAATGGAGGCTTAGTGGTCACCCAAATGTTTTATTCAACATAGATTGTCCTGCATTGGTGAAATATTCTCATTGTAAAACAGTGTAGAGGTTCAAAACTTGGACTAAAAAAAATGCCCAGATATAGTGTTACCTAATAGATTCAAGACACTGGAGGGCTAAGTTTCCATAATTTGTTCTAACTTAAACAAAGACTTGAGGAGGCTGGAAAGCATCTACATCACTGGTATTTGAACTCCAGAACTTAGAGCTCTACAACCAGTCAAAAAGGTGATATTACTAACCTGCTGGAGAATGTCAAAGTGTAAAGGCAAGGCAGAAAAATCAAATAACTGCAAAGGAGGATGAAGGGCTTTGTTTTTTGTTTTTCATCCTAAACTTTACTCATTTCTGGTGCCATGGAAACAGAAAGATATAATACAACCTTGACAACCAGTTTCTTTGCCAATAAGCGATTTTAAGTATCCACTCTGGATGGTCAGAGGCACCTAGTCTGGAACTTTTCTAAGACAACTCAGGAGATTTTATTTCAAAGCCTTTATATCTTTTTCTCTTAAGTAAGTTAGAAAGAGATATCATTGTACAGAATGGTACCCCTGACTAGTTTGGAACTCATAGGCAAATATTGCTATTTTTTCTTAGTGAGAAAATTCCTTCTTTGTCAGTTAATATGGATCAGGCTACCTAGAATGACTGAAATGCACAAAAAAGGTTGCCTACTCTCCCATGGTATTCAGTGATGGCAAAATGAATAATATGGATAGATAGGAGCTCTATCTGTGCTCTATCTACTACTGAATGATCACGAACAAGTCACACTTTCTATGCTTATTTTTTCACCACTCCAATAGAACACTTCCTTCTCCTGAAGGTCAATATGAAGAAAAGCACACTAAGTATATATACTAAGTGCTTTGAGTTCTCTGAAGCTACTTTAAAAATTATTAATCTAAGCATCAGAGAGAAGCAAAGTGGATCTGGGAGTCAGGAAGAATCCTACTTACTATTAATATGATCATAGACAAGTCATAATCTTTCTGAGCCTCAGTTTTCTTATCTATAAAGTGGGGATAGCAATGTGTGTAGTAAGGGGTGTGAGGCACAAATGAAGAAAACATTTAAATACCTAAGTGTGTCTGCAACATTCTTCATAAACTTAAAAGCATTACATAAATATGTTAACATTATTATTACATGGGAGCAAGTGGGATGATCCATAAGCGTAAGAGGCAATAAATTCAGTATGATTATTTTAAAATGACTAAGTTGAGAATATGGTCCAGCAGACAGGGCAAAAACTCACCAAGGTTCTTTTATGGGCAATCCATACCAAACTACACTCCCTTAGCTATAGGAATCCCTCCTCTCATAGAAAACAGCCTAACCACTTTATCTCTTTATTACAGAGTTCTTGATAATCACACTGACTACCAGGGATTCAAGCATCTTCCATAAGCAAATAAATTCCTTTGACTTTTCCCCTTGTGCCAAACCCGCATAATACTATCTTTAACCTAAGCAGATAACATATTACCAACCTAACTAAACAAGGTCAAAATAAAGCTGTTCACCTTCCCTCTTCTTCATATCCAGCTTTTCCGTAACAGTAGACAAAATCTACTTTTTCAACCCCTCAAACAACAAAGAACATCAGAACAGTCCTCTTTAGTATAAGGAGTATTCCCAACCTATGAATACAATACAGTAGGGTTTGATTACCCCACAGAATAGCAAAAGCATTCTAGATATCAAAGGATAGTGTAGAAGGGGAAAAAATACTGGAAATGGGAATCAGAAGACTTCAGTTCTTACCCTAGCTAGGTGACAAGGGGCAAGTCTTGGGCTGTTCTTCAAACAAGACACACCATCGCCTGACTAAGCATTTTTGCTGTCTGTCCCCCATGCCTGGAATTCCCTCTTTTCTCATCCCTATCTCCTGACCTTGCTAGCTTCCTTCAAGTGTCAGCTAAAATGCTATGTTCCCTCTCTTGATTATTTCTCATTTATCTTGTGTGTGTGTGTGTGTGTGTGTGTATACACATATATAGTTTGTACAAAGCTGTTTGCATATCATCTTCCCCCATTAGATTGTGAAGTTCCTTCAGGGGGACTCTGTTTTTCACCTTTCTTTTTTATCCTTGTTGCTTAGCAGAGTGCCTGGAACACTAACACTTGCTAACTCATTTTCTACGCTTCAGTCTTCTCATTTATAAAATTCTCATTTACAAAATTAATCTCACCCTAAAAATTTCTCTAAATCCAAGCTCTAATACATCATTACATTTCATACCTCATATACAGCCTACTTCCAAATCTTGCTCTTGTTTTATAATATTTCCTTTAATTAGTCATCCTTTAATCTCTATCCCTTCTGCCACTAGATTTAATATCTGTCCTGGGTGATCTCTTTACTAGGTTTTCTGCCTTAAGCATTTCATTCTATAATCTTCAAAACCATTTTCTCTAAAGATTTCTCTCACAGTCTCTACCATTTATTGTGGCCCTATAGTGATTTCCTGCTATCCTATGGATCAAAACTAAGACCCTTACCCAATTTTAAAGCTTTCCATCAGAGCTTAATGAAGTTCACACTATTTTCTATATTCTTACCCTTCTTTTCCCCTGTGGCAAACTGTTAAAGTCCCTTCATCAGGTCAATCTATCTTCAGCCCTCTACCAAGGTATACCAAATCTCTAAAATGAACTTCCCCCATTAAAGAGCCCAATACATTTGCTTCCCTTTTATCATTTAGGCAGCTCTGATCTTGAAATACCACCTGCTTCAATTCTCAGACCGAAAGGTAGGTGAATGTTCCCCACAGCACTATGTTACTTATACCCTAGAAACATCCTCTTATCTTCTGATCTCATTATTTTAATGTACAGTATACATACAATAGAATTCCTTGATAATGTTCATATTGAAACAAAATTAATACTCCTTTTAAAAGATAAACACATATCAGTCCTTTACTAAAGGCAAACATGTTAGGATATGAATTGATTGAAATCCAAATTTATATTTTAAAATGAGCTGTGTTTTTTCTATTATACTATATTTGTTTCAAGTTAACTACTGAACTATTGTTTATCCTTTCTTTACATTTTTGTAAACTCTCAGAGAGTAGGGCTTACCCAACAAAGCAGGTCTCCTACTTCTGGTAGATAAAGTGGCTGGCACCCAAGAAGAGGACAAAGGAATTGAAATCCATAGATAGGGCAATCTCAGGAGGAACAACCTCCTCCTTCTCCCTCACTATAAACAAAGTAGACTAAAAGATGTTTCAAAACTCCTTATCTCTGGCTAAGAAGAAGAAAAACAACAACAAAACAAGTAGGGGATTAAGGAGAACATAATAAAAAAGAAAAAATTAAAAGGAGAAACTACAGACTGCATAATCAGCAGAGAAGAATGCCACCTATTGTTGACATCTAGTACTGATTGAATGCAAATTCAGGCTCAACAGAGAACTCTGGAAAGCACCATTGTTCTCAGGCAAAGAGAAAGGCCAGGGATACTTACGATGCTGGTCGGTCTTGTCGGAGGTCAATGGTGAAGACAACGGCATCTTCACCAGCAGATAGGAAAGTACAAGGGGAGTCTGGCTCCAGGGCCAACTATGAAAGGCAAAAGAAGGATGATGTGTATATAAAGATCATAGTCAGAAGTTCATGCAGTGTATTACCCTATCTCTAGGCTAGAATGAACAGCACAAAATGTCACAAAACAAGAAATGTCTACTTGCTAAAGAGATAATTTAAGTGGGTTTTCCCTTGCATTGTGACAGATGGTTGGTTGATTGTATACAGAGAGATAGGTGGCCTACTTGATGTAATGGAATATAGAAACATGAATGGTGAGAGAATTAAGGAAATCAACAATGGCCCCCATTGGGGCTCCAGGTAGCACAGAGAGTAAGAGCACAGGCTCCAGTGTCAGGACAAACTGGGTATCAAATCTGGGTTCACACACTTAGCATCCACCCAGAAACACCTGGCCGTGTAACCTTGAGCAAGTTACTTAACCCCAATTGCTTAGGGGCACCCAGGTGGCTCAGTGAGTAAGAGCACTGGCTCCAGCGTTGGGATGACCTGGGGATCAAATCCGGCTCCAACACTTAGCACCACACCCAGAAATAACTGGCCATGTAACCTTGAGCAAGTTACTTAACCCTGATTGCTTTAAAAAAAAAAAAAACAATGGCCCCCATGACCCTTTCTCAAATGCACTCAGTTCAACAACTCAAAAGGAGCAAGGGTAGGGGTGCAGAAAGAGAGGGAAGATAGGCTAAGATTTACTCTCTTCATCTTACAAAGCTCAGGCAGTCAGGAATCAGGACAGATAATAGGCATTTCTCCTATTTTCGAATTTATCATAGCCAGATGTTATAGGAGTAACCCCTAAAAAGATGTCTGGATCTATAACCATCTACTTAGAATTTTGGTGAGAAAGATGGCAAAGTTCCTAATTTCGATGGCTGAAAAGATCATTGTGCTCATCCTGGGGTGTGATGGCTGTAGCCATTAACACGATCTTGCCATGACTGCCTGATCTGCATTCCTTGCTCTAAATATGGCTCCTGAAAACATAGTGCTATTTGTAAGCTGTGAACAGAAGTGGAACTCTCACATGTGATCAGTCAGCTACTTAAACCACAGTGCTATTGAGATATTCTGAATAACTGAGGAGAATGGAAAGTGTGGGAGACCCCTTAGATACAGTTAAGCATGGGGGCCAAACAAAATCATTCATATGATACACAGACACAACTCTGCTCTTGAAGATCTTTTCTTTCCATGAAAATAACGGTCATTCCCTCATTCTCTCCTCTTACCTCACAAAACTTAGGGCTGATGGAGAATAAGGAGGTACTCAGTTTTGCTTTGTAAGGAAAAGGGGGAATAGAGATGGGAAAGGGACTTAACTGAGTTACTGAGAGTCAAGGGAGGGTCAAAGAATTTCCAAGTTGGAAGGGATCTTCATGTAGTCCTACTCAGATTTTAAAAGAAATCCCTGTACATCATACCTGAAAAGGGATCTTCCAGTCTTTGTTGGGAGACCTGATTATTTTCCATGGTGTAGCCCATCCACTCTGGGAAAGTTCTAAATGTTAGGAAGTTTTTCTTTACAAGTCTAAATGTGCCTCTGCAATTTCTACCCACTACTTTTAGTTTTACCCTCTAAGGCCAAGAAAGAGTCTAAGTCTTCCATCTATGTGACAGCCCTTCATATACTTGAAAATAATTATCACATACCTGAAAATAATTATCACATACCTCTAAGGCTTCTCTTCTCAAGGTTAAACTTTCCCACCTCTTTCAAGCAATCCACAAGTGTTCCTTTATTATCTTGGATGCCCTTCCTCTGAACACTCAGATCCAAACACAATACTCTGGTATCAGGGATTTTTTTTTTTTTGCTTTTTACAGGGCAACTGGGGTTAAGTGACTTGCCCAAGGTCACACAGCTAGTTTTTGTGTTAACTGTCTGAGGTCGAATTTGAACTCGGGTCCTTCTGACTCCAGGGCCAGTGTTCTATTCACTGTACCACCTAGCTGCCCCAGGATAAGGGATTCTTAAGGTGAGGGTCTGTAAACCTTGGTTTTTTGTTCTGGCTTGTAAAAGCTATTATAATAGCTATTTTAATATAATTGGTTTCTGCTATAATCTTATGTATCTTATTTTATGGATTTAAAAACATTATTCTGAGGAATCCATCAGTTTCACCAACTGCCAAAGATGTCCATGACACCAAAACAGCTAAGAACCTAACTGGTATCTGATCAGGAAAGAGTAGGGAGGGACACTAATCGCTAGAAACTATACCTCTCTTAAAGTAACCTAAGAGTACAATAGCTTTTTTGGTTGCCACTTCCTGCTGTTTACTCATACTGGAAGCTCAGTCTTTTTCAGATAAATGTTATCTAGCCATTATTCCCTAATCTTATTCTTCTGAAGTCAATTTTTTTAACTTAAGTTTAAGATTATAATTTACCCCAATGCTATTTAATCTTATTTGAATAAGCCCAATATTCTAGCCCTTCGAAATATTTTTTTTTTTTTGCCTTTTGGAGGGCAATTGGGGTTAAGTAACTTGCCCAAGGTTACACAGCTAGTTTTTTTGTGTGGATGTTAAGTGTCTGAGGCTGGAACCAAACTGGAGCCGGTGCTTTTACTCACTGCGCCACCTAGCTGTCCCCCTTCAAAGTCTTGTGCTTGCTATCCCTCAGCTTTGTGTCCTGAAAAATATACCATCTATGCCTTTAGCCAAGTCTTTGATAAAAATGTTAGACAGTATAGAGTCACAGTTTCCTATAGCACTCTACTGAACACCTCTTTCCAAAGTGACATAGAACCATTAATGACTTCCCTTGGGTATGACACATTCAACCAATCTTGAATCAACTGAATTAAACTATCATCTAACTCACTCTCTCCACCTTTTCTAAAACATGCATAAGACTTTGTTAAATGTTTTACTAAAATCTAGGCAAATTACATTTATAGTATTGCCCCAATATAACAGGCTTATGTAAAAAGGAAATGAGATGCTATTTTGGGATGACCCAGTCTTAATGAAGCCATGCTGGCTCTCTGTGATCATCTTTTATTTTTTTCCCTAGAGGTTCACTATCTTTCTATATTATTAAAGTGTAATAACACATATTTAGAATTGTGCCAGGAATCAAAGTCAAGTTCACTACAGCATAGCTTAAATATGCTATTCTCTTCCATTTTTTAAAATCAAGACAATTTATCCTTGTTTCCATTCCTTTATTCCTTTCTTTAATCCTCCTTTATCTTCCCCTAATAAAGTTTTTTAACCTCTTTTGGCTATCCTTTCTTTTCCTCACCAGGAAAGCATTTAGCCCTTTCAACTGTACTTTCACATGATCAGCAATCCTTTTGTACTTATCTTTCAATCTTTCATCTATCCTGGTTTCCATCCTCTGCAAATGGCTTCCAAAAATATAAATTGGCTAGCGAATTCCTTTTGTATCCATAGCAGTATCTTTAAACAACTACCCATTTTTCTCCTCCTGAGAATTCTCTTTTTGTCTCTAGAATTTTATTCTTGAGAGCTTCTCATCCCTCCTGGGCTGACTATGGAATTTTAGTTCATGGAATCCTGCCTTTCTTTCCTCTGAATTTGCTCACCAAAAATCTAAAATGAACACAAGAATACTTTTAGCTTTCTTCTCTTCCTATCACAAGCTCAAATACTAATGGTCACTTCCCCCCAAAGTATCCATCATTTTCTATAACAGCACCTAGTTCTTTCTTGTTGGGAAGGATCAGCTTTAAAACAGAATTTCTCCTTATTTTTTCCTCCAACTTCTTAAGGATGAAATTATCATTAAGGCAAGACTGTGGAGGGCTAGAAGGTTACCTTATGGGAGGCTCCCTTGTGCTGGGCAACACGCTTGGTGTTCTTGCAGCACTGTGTGGCAGACAGCTCTGCTACCCGCACCTGCCCATCACGGGCACACATGGCAAGAGTTGAATCACCACTGTTGGGAAGGAACTTGGCCTAGATCATGTAGGATAGGAAAAGGAACAAAAAGGAAATCAACTTATTAGGGTGGGGCAAGTCATGACAATGGCCCTAGCAGGCTCTTTTTATGCAGTAGATGAATGAACTATATCTACCTACCAACTGAGAGCTAAGCTCTCCTCCTCATATTGCTGGCTATCACAAAATTACTTCTTTTTACAGTTTAGAAGGATAAAGACAAAGGAAAATGGAAGAGGTGGGGCTTCCCTTAAAGATAAGAAGTGAGTAAGTCACCTGTTCCAGAGTGCTGGATTATTACATAATGATAAAAGTGCTTAAATAAACTGAGGAACAGGTTTATGGTAGGAATAAAGGAGAAAATAGGGTGTGAGAGAATTAAGAAATACAGCAGGGGTGGCCAGGTAGCACAGCAAGTAAGAGCACTGGCTCCAGTGTCAGGATGAACTGGGGATCGAATCCCGGGCTCAGACACTTAGCACCCACTCTGAAACACCTGGCCGTGTAACCTTGAGCAAGTTACTTAACCCCAATTGCTTAGGGACAGCCAGGTGGCTCAGTGAGAAAGAGCACCAGCTCCAGTGTCAGGATGACTGGGGGATCAAATCTGATACTCAGCACCACACCCAGAAATAACTGGCCGTGTAACCTTGGGCAAGTTACTTAACCCCGATTGCTTTAAAAAAAAAAAAGAAATACAGCAGGGAAAGAGGGAAAATCTAAATTCTTTTCTTGATTCTGAAATAAATTTCCAAGGAGAAAATAACCTGGTAGGTGAGTGGTTAGGCAAGAAAGATAATGCCTGGGGACAGTAATACCACTCATGCATTTTGGGGATAGTGGACAAATATCCTGGGGATCTATGTATACCTAATATGTTCATTATGAATTCCAAGCACTCTTGTATATGAGGTCTCCCATGATTACCAAATACAGGACAAAGGGAAGGGAGTTTCCTCACAAGGTCACTCTTTACCTGAAATTTCAAAACTTTTGCTATATTAGAACCAATTTCATCTTACTGTAGAGTCAAATGCAGGGCCTAGGAAGGCCTACCAAGATAATAAGTGAAAACTCTAGCTTTAATTTCCAACTGATATGGAGAATTACATACTATTTCCTTCTCTGATGCTGGTACCATAATGTTCCCCTCATTTACCTGGAAGACATTGCTTTTGTGGCCACTCTCAAAATCCAATACAGGTCGCCTCCGAACCCAATCCCACACCACCACCTTGAGGTCATCGCTGCCACTGGCCAGCCAGGTGCCACGCTGGTTAAAGTGCAGGGTGTTGACACAACCAGTGTGGCCCTCCAGCCCATGCTGCAGGCGAAAGCGCTGCACAAAGACTCGTGCTCCACAAGCTTCATACACAAAACGAGCACTTGAGCCCAGCTCCCTCTCTCTCAGAGCTGGAAGGGCTTGCCAGCGGGGCCGGGGCAAAGCTGATGTCTCTGAGGCCACCCAGTCCTCAAGGGCTCGTTCATCATCTGATGAGTCCTGTTCACGATTGGCCCGTTTGCGTTGAACTCGGCGCCGAGGCTGCTCTTCTTCCTCTTCTTCTTCTTCCTCCTCTTCCTCCTCCTCTGAGCGGTCATGAACCCGGTTTTCATCATTAATGGAATAGTGGCCAGTGTCCTCCATGCTATCAGAGTCCTTATCTTCACCTGAGCTCTCTGTGTCTGTGCCTCGGCTTTCTGTGCTGGTGCGGTTGGGGCCACCCCCGTCATCCCCAGTTAGGCTCAGGCTTAGGTCTGAAGCCTCCACCTCAATGCCTGAGGATGTTTCTCTCCCCTCTTCTGTCCCAGACATTTCCTCTGGACTGCTGGATAAGCTTCCTATGTAGGAGAGGGAGGAGTACAAAAGATATCTTGTAAGGAGTCAACAGGGGCCACAGCTTCAGTTCAGGAAATCCTAACAATGGACTCAGGAACCTAGTTTGGCACTCTCATACCACGAGCTTAAGAATTGCAACTTCTTAAAGAAAGACTTCAAATCTGTGAGGTTGGTGTGAATTTCATCATGACCACTTGGACTAAGTGGAGGGTTCAAAAGAGAATAAGTGACAGAAGCCACACCTGAACTCAGATATGCCAATTCTGAACCCAACACTCTCCCTTATGCCAACAGATGGGCCCACACCATAAGCACTCTGACAAAGATGGGTGCATAAATGGCTGACCAAGAATCCTGAGGAATACTTGGCACATCTCCTCAGGGCCGTACTGCATGGGTATTGATTGGCTCTACCTGGCACATTGCTAACAAAGACAATAAAAAATAACCTCATACAGTCTTAAGTATAATAAAGCAGATCTCTTCATCAAGAGCTGGTTTACCATTCCTCTTAGGTAAGGGAAGAGAACAGCTCAATTGAAGTTTTCTGATTACCGAATAGGGAGCTGTACTAACTCCTAATTAAGGAAATCACCACCATCTTCTTTTTCCTATATTTCCCTATCTCCTGCTATGACGTTTCTTGTCCACTTCCACCATCCCCCTATTTACCACTCAAAGAAAATCCAATAAGTAATCTGACTTACATGGGCATACATAAGACAGGAGCAAGCAATAAAGATGAGTGAGGAAAAGTATGCATTCTTTCATTCTGTTAGTACTTGTTCTCTTAGTTCACTATACATGGTGAAATAACTGGATCATGTTGGTAGATTAAATTTCTGGGAAATAGACAATGCATGATCCCAACTTATTCCAATCAAGTACTTAGAAAGTATACAAAACATCAATACCTCTACAACTTCTAACCTAAGGCCCAGACGGGAAGAAAACAGAGAGAAAGACAGATGAGAATAGGAATGGGCTTAAGTTCATCCCTGAAGTCACAAAGAGAGCTTCATGTACAGGTTCATAGCCTACTTTCACTTGGTTGTGGGTCTTGCCCCAAGAATCACATAACCACAACCAAAAGTTGCCAAGAATGGCAAAGTTTTTCAGAACAACCTCCCAATCTGGACCAAGAACTTGAACCTGATGTGAGGTCCCATCTTACTAATGTCTTAAAGGATTTGGAACAGTGAGTAGAGTACAAACAAAAAATTACTTAGCAAGGACCAGTGTGCTCTGTAGTTAATTCAGTTCCTTTCAATGGTAAATAGGGTGATGGTGGAAGTGGACAAGAACATCCTAACAGGTTTACAGACATTGAAGGCCAAATAAGATGGCAGAACCTTTTGCGTCCTGTTGTTATTAATGATTAATGAAAATTCAGACACAAATCTGAATTCCACTGGAGCCTTAGCACCTCTTAGTTGAGGCCCTCAGTAATCATAACAATTCAACATGAATCCATTGCCATAAATGTACTACAGCTTCAAACTTCTCTGCAACCTCAAGCCTCACATTACTTAAATCTAGTGAGATGATCTCACCCCACCTTCTCTTAGAAGTTAAATGGAAGCAGAAAAATAGCTCAAAGGAACAAGAAGCAGAACCAAAGTCAGTCATAGCCACCCTTCTTTAGCTTATACTTCACCCCCTTTACACAAAGCAAAGGAAATGGAATTTGGCCAGTACACTTGGACTGTACAGTGTGAGACATGCTGGAATCTGTCTCCTCCATTTGAAGAAGCTTTCTCTATACAAGTCTACTAGGCTTGCCCAGGCAGCTACCACAAACTTGTCAGCAAGAGTCTATTCTGATCATCTACAGGGTATGGACTTAAGCAGTGCCACAGGCATAAGAATTTTATGGTGTTCTGTTTTCAACTTTGCCTGGTGCCCAGTGCTTTACAAACTGGTGGCATTGACCTTGAAAAAAGAAATTGTTTCCATTGCCTAGGTTTGTAACTTCACCTCCTTTTATCTCACTGAGTGGTTTGTGTTCTGGGATGAAAAAGAATTCCCCAGTGTCATTAATAACCCCCAACCTCCCAACAAAGATCCCCTAGTTCCCCACCACTGAAGGGATGTTCTATTACTTGTTTAACTTCATCATCTAAGTTTACCTGTTCCCATATTCTCCCATAACTTTTTAGGAGTCCAGAAATAAGTCCTTTGGCCTCTTAAAAGAGTTTTTATGTTCTCAACACTTTCTGAGATACTCAGATAACAACTGAAGAATAAATAGAAAATAAAGTTCTTGAAAGATGTTTCCTGTATTCAAAACAACTTGAGATCAGCTCACTTTAAGGAAAAATTATCTGCACTCTGTTACTCAAGAGAACTAAGACATCTCTAGGGTGAATTTAAATTCTTCCAATAACTGTCCACAAAGCCCCAGTGATAGCAAAGAACGTTTTCTTTCTTCCTTGGCACCTTACCATTCGCAAGGTCTGTTTTGCCATCTGTGCTGTTCCCTTTACCAGACATCTTGAGTTGTATTTGTTGTAGCCAGCCTGAACTTAAGAGAAGGAAATGTAACAATTAGGCAACAATCAACCCTAGGGAGGATAGAAGAGAATCAAAGAGGTACAACAATCTTTGTCATATTTGGGGAAAAAAATTTTTTGGGGGCGTACTTAACAAGGCTTCTCAGACAAAATATACAGCCTAGGCTTTCTTGGTCCAGACCCAGAAAAATGGACAGATCTTTGGTGGGGATAATCATCATTTCTTTGTCTTGCTCACTGAGTAACTGCTTGTCTTTGAAATGAAGGAAAAGAAAACTGAAATAGAATCTGGAATGATGGACAAAAGCAAATGACAGGTAGTGCCAACAGAGAGACCTAAGTTAATGAAAAATAATAGCTTCTGGATTTGCCTCTTGACTCTAAGAATCATTTGTTATAAAAACTAGTCAAACATAACCACAAGACTCGGTAAAATGCTCATGTTCACATGTGAGAATCAAGTTAGATTTGGAAATTCATTTTATACACGAAGTAATTCAGGTTCTTGTAGGCAGAAAACTGGATCTTTGTATTCTACTCAAATGGCTGGTTCCTAGTCCATTACAAGCATTAAGTTATTAGTTGATAAGTGAAGGAGACTTAGGTAAGAGGAAGATCAGAGCTGGAATTAGAACCTCAGGGCTCGAGATCAGAGTGTGAAAGAATAACCATATCTCTGGGGGTCTAATTAGAGTAATGAAACAGAAAGCAAAGAAAGAAAAAGTAAGTTTTTGAATAATAATGGCCAACATTTCAATAAATTCTCTCATCTAATCCCATTTTCCTTAGCTCATTCTGTATGACAGCAGTAATAAATTTTTATCAAAACAATACCCAACTTTGGTCTACCTAAGGGTAAAAGATACCTGTTTGTTTTTTTCTTTTACATCACTGCAACTCTAGGCATAATCCTCTCATTCTCTGGGCCTCACTCCCACCTCCCAAAAGACCCATAAAAAGCAGAGAATACTACATGTTCAGATCAGAATTGTTAAAAAGCCCTTTCAGTGCCTTGGACAAAAGGCACTGGAGAAAAACAAAGTGTGATTATGACCCTGGTCCCTGTCCCCAGGCACAGTAGCCTGTGATCTTTCAACAGCCCTTTCATTCCCATCACAATCATTCTAGAAGCAGCCCCATCCTTACCATTAACCCCACCCCCATTCTTCTAAGTAGCTTCCCAAAATGTTCTCCAAGAGACAGCTGCCAAAAGATTACTTATAGTTGGGGAGAGAAAATATATTCAATGACAAGACCAATGTTGAGTTTGAAGGATACCTGAAGTCTGTTTATTGAAATAATGCAAAAAGAAAGCAGATTTCTAGAGGCATAGAAGGAAAAATATCACACATAGAGAATAGAAGAGTGTTTTGCAATGTGTTCTGATTTCTTCCCCTCCCTTCCATGCCTGTATTTTTTTAAACTGTCCTTAACACTACATGTGCCTTGCCCCCACCCCAAGAGCCCTGTTTAATGTTGTGCAGCACCTTTCCCCTATATTCTGGGTTTTACGCCTCCTTTCATCAGATAAAATATTCCAAAAAAGTAGGGAGAGAATACCCCATTTTGGAAGAGACAAAATTGAGCTATGAAACAGAAAGATGTTTACCTAAGCTAACATGGCAAATTGAAAGTAAAGTTGGCAATTAAATTCAAATTCTACAATCCTTATCAGTTTCCTAGTCAAAAATTAAATAAACCTGGAGTTGGAAGTGACCTAAAAGGTCATCTAAGTCCAACTTATACCTAAGCAAAATCTCCTCTACATCTCCAACCTATTAAGTCAGAATTATGCCTTGGTTCCTATATTTCTCTATCATACCAACCCACTACAATCTCTAAGAAGAAACAAATGAAGCCCTAAAGTCAGATCCCACTTAGCACCTCTGAGAGGACTGAACTTCAACTTCAGGTCCTCCTTGCTCACATAGAAAAATTATGTAGTTTCAATATTGACAGATCACTCAAAGGTAAAGAATATTGGTAATAGATATATATCCCTTATGACTGCCTCTCAAATCCAGTGGCTTCTTCTAATGTCCTTCTTGACCCCCCCTGCAGCATTTAATACTATTTACCACCCTATCCTGAACACTCTGATCTCTCTTGGCTCCTAAGACAGAACTTTTCTGGTACTCTAGCTAACTCCCTACTCTTTCTCCCCTATTGGCTCCTCAACCTCTTCCTAACACCTTAATGCTGGCATTCCCCAAGATTATTAATCTTCTCTTTTCTGTATCCTGATACTAGGAAATTTCATTAACTCCCAATATTTTAACTGATACAGATGAATATTAACTATTTAACCCTGACCTATATTTCCACCTGCCTCCAGGACATTTCAACCACTCTAGAAGCATTCTATAAGCACCAATGATGTACCAGGCCCTTAGATTAAAATGAGACAGTCTCTGCCCTCAAGCACATATTTTATCTCGAGAGAAAAGAAGAGGTACTAGATAGGTGATTTCACTGATATAGAGAGCTCCCAGCAAAATCCCTCTACCAAAGCAGGTTGTACAATTTCGTCTTAAGAGTTGCCTAGGTTCAGGGACTTGTTCTGGGTCACACAGCCAGGATGGCTCAGAGGTAGAATTTGAACCAAGTCCTCAACCAGATGTTAAGGCCAGCCTCTTCTCTATCTACACCATCCTGCCCGACAGCTGTAAGTATATACAAAACATATACAAAATAAATATAAGACAGTTTGAGGAGGGAATGCACTACTAGCTGCTGGAGGAAATGAATAAAAGTTTTATGCAGGAATCAGCACCCGAATGAGTCTTAAAAGAAATAAAGGATTCTAAGAAGTGAGAGTACATTTCAGGCACAGGAGAAAACCAGTGCAAAGGCACAGAGATAGGAGACAGAATGTCCTGGAGAAGAGCAAGAAAGTCCATTTAGCTGGACTATAGGATGTAAGAAGTGGTATAATATAGGAGACTAGAAAGATATGTTGGTGCCAGGTTAGGAAGGGTATAAATGACTAAACAGAATAAGTCATATTTTTTCTAGAGGCATCAGAAAGCCACTAGAATTTAATAAGCCAGAAAATGACACAGTAAGACTTGTACTGAAGGAAAATCACTTTGGAGGCTGTGTAGAGAATAGCCTGGAGTAAGAAAAGACAAGTGGTAGTCTGAAAGTTCTGCTGATACCTCAATTCAACCCATAGTTGTCTTTAAGTATAACAAGGGCTGTCATATGGAAAGATTAGACTTGTTCTGCCTAACTCCAAAGGACAGAATCAGAAGCAATGTGTAGTAGCCAAAATGAGGCAAGCTTAGGTTTAACATAATGAAAAACTTTCTAACCCTTGTACTTTCCAAAAGTAGAGTAGCCTGCTTGGGTAGTAGGATCCTCTCATTGGAGGTCTTTATGAAAAGGCATGAACAGCTGAATCAGAAGGCATTCTTTCTAAGGTATGCATTGGAATAGATAGCAACTAAGGTTCCTTCAAACTCTGAATTTTTGTGATTCAGTTGTTTCCCTGTTCTCATTACTATTCCTCTGGGGTCATTCTGGCTTAGATGGCAAGGGAGTGTGCCAAAAGCCCAATTTCATACCCAATGACAAATATTGTTTAAGCAGTCATAAAGCTAGGCTTGCTTTAAGTAAATTAGTCCATGTCCTCGTAGGAAGAGATCCCTGATAAAAAGAATTGATAGAATTAACTGCTGAAGGCAAAATTGGGGAGAAAGACGAGAGCAAAGAGAGAATCCAGTGAGTGATTAACATTTGCTTACTAGATAGTTGGATAATTTCAAGACAAAACCTTTCTGTCTGGGATCATCTAAAGATCAAGACCACCAAAAATGGGAAGAATTGATTATGTAGTCTCCAGTGTTGCTTTTTAGGCATTAGAGTTTGGCAGAATTAGCAAGGAATTGGGCATTAAAAGTCCTGATTTCAAGTACAAGTTCCACCAGGGATGTAAATTTGAGCCTTTCAGCAGGACCTCAATTTCCTTTTGGGATCAAAGCCCTAGATAAAACAGTAGTGCTATAGAAAGACAATAAAAAGGCAAACCTTATCTTTGGAATAGGTAGTTATAATTCAGACACAAAGAAACATAAATTTCAGGCTTGAAATTATAGAATGTTTATTTACATAGTGCATTAGCATTTACAAAGCACTTTGTATCCATTATCTCCTTTGATATTTGTAGCAACAGTATGCAGCAGACACTATGGAACATTACATCTCCATTTTATGGAAGAGTATGAAGTATTATATTCCCATTAGAGAGATGACAAAACTGACCCAGAGAGGTTAAGCCAAGGTCATATGCTGGCAGTTGGTGGAAGTAGGCATGGAATTCAGAGCTTTTGATTCTAGTGCTCTTTCCACTAGGCCCCAGTGCCTTTCAAAACAAAAAAGAAACCTAAAACCAACTAACAACTAGGGCTATAGGGTTCAGAGAGAAACTAATTGCTTGAATTGGAAGCAGGCCAATATGCTGTATTTGTGCTTCTGAACTCTTACAGAACTACCATGCAACACAATCCTAGTTTCTAATGTCCAGCTAAAAATCACACTTGCCCAAATACACTGTTCCCTCCTAAAACTTTTATTCCATTTCTAGTAATATCCAGGTTCACCTTGAACATCTTCCATGTTAACACCAACTAATGCCAATCATGCCAGTTTTTTGGAAGAGCTCCAGAGCTCAATGCTTCAGGTAACTGGGAAGTTTAATTAGATTAACTCTACTGTGTATGTTCTAAAAATAACCTCCACCAAATTGAAAAGTAACTAGTAAACTGTTAGGGGAAAAATAAAATCAGAGGCCATTTTAATATCTATTTTAAAGATTGCCAGTCACCCTGACATCACATGTCTTAATAAACCAGAGCTTTCAAACATTAACCAACATATGACAAAACATTAACTAAAGCCAAGGATAGGCAGAAAACAAAGTACAAGGAAAGAAGATTCATTCGAGCATAGTCATCAAGCCATCTCTCATTCAAAAGCACAGGGATTACTTTCTTGTACTGACAGCAACAAGAGAGATCAGTACAAGAAACCATGTTAAGGTAGGGTCAGGTAAAATTCAACAACTGAAAACTTACAACTAACAAGACTAAAAAGCTTAATGGGAGGTGACCAAGGTAAACCTGCATGCTACAACGATCAAAAAAGTCAGAACCTAGGTCTTCACATCTGGGATAAAGAAGCCAGGAGAATTTCTATTTCAACAGAAGCCTCCATTCAGTCCAATCAGAAGCCCTACTAAGGCTCAATATACCCCTCAATGTTGAACTGCCAGAAGTGGTGGTACAAAGTTGTAATCCCTAATGTCAGGGAGGCTGAGGCTGGTGGATTACTTAAAACTCAAAAGTTCTCAAATTAAGAAGGACTAAACCCAGCATCGATATAATGAGTCCCCCAATGCTGGAGGACAACCAGGCTGTCCTTCAGGCTGTTGCTTGAAGGGCAAATTGGCCCAGGTTAGAAAAAGAGAGTAAGTCCAAAAGTCCAAGGAAATAAGTATTGGAATCAAGTCCACAAATGATCACTCAGCTTCTAGCCTGGGTAAGAGACAAAGACTCTTTCTCAAATGGTAAAAAAAAAAATGTAAAAAAGCAAAAAACACCAAATGTCTGTTGAATTAAATTTCAGATCTAGGATTCACACACTAAATGGCCTGATAGTCTTTCCATTAGTTTCAACAGATACAAATATCAAGAAATTAATGTTGCCCTTGATAACATCATTAAGATAACTCAATTCCCAACCCTGATCTTCTACCCCTGATGCATACACACAATAAATCAATCCAATCTCTATGATCTGCAATATTCTCAGCATTCCCTAGTTCAGCCTTGCCCAACACTCCACCATTCTGGATTACCTGGTAGTTTAAAAAGAATCTAAATGATAGAAAACTTTGTAATTTGCTCTAAAAATCAAAGGGTGAAAGAAGAAGAGACTTCAATTATTAATAAGATAGGAATCTGAAAGCCATTCAGTGTCTGGATTCTTCTAGGAAGGTAGATATCTTATACCGTTGAAGGCTGAACAGCTATTTGTGGCTTATCTTCATCCAAAGTCCAAATCCGCTTTTTTGTCATAGGCCCCACATTCCATCTGGAATCAACCAGTCCTCCCTTTCCGGCAGCCCTAACTTTTGTTTTGTAGCAGAACTGATTCATTTAAAATCTACTCTTCTCATCATTTTGTCTTCATCATGATCAAAATCACAACTTCTAAGGAATGCTACCAAGGCTAAACAGTAAACAGTTGCTAAGTAAGACAAAACCTTTATACAGCAATTCTGATGGGGTGACCCAAGTGTTATTTTAAAATATTCTATTGAGAGAGTTGGCCCCTCTGTTCAGAACAGCAATCTAAAGTTTTAATTCATATTAAGAGTTCTAGAGAGAGAAAAAAACCTATACCTATCACCTGCTAGAATAGAAAGGCAGAAAAAAAGAATTCTGACTGTTAAGAAATTAGGGAAACTAAGCAGACTGTTCTACCATAAATACCACAATAGTACATCAACTATGTGATTTTAGATTCAATCAAATGATAGGCTTTTACCACCCCCCAGTGGTCCAAGTGTATACCCACAGATTATTTCCCCAAGAAACTATTTCAGGCATTAGGTCTGGATGGGGACTTTTTTCCTCTTAAAAAAAAAAAAAAAGAAATCAAAATTTCACAATTCTTTGACAATCATTTTTCTTCAAAAATTAAAAAAAAAATTCAAACTACATTGAGACTTAAAAGAATTTCATGGTGGGTTTCCTCCACCATTCCCACTCCCACCCCTACCTTATTCTCTGGCTGTTTGGGATCTTGAATGTATTCTTCCAGACTTCACATAAATTATATATGTTCTAAGAGAAAAAAAAAAAGGTAGCTCTTTCAATTTATCTCTTTTACAATATGGGCCTATTTCTAGATTTCTATCTATTGGTATCATACTAGGTCGCCTACAGTAGACTGTATTACTCCAAAGCTTAGTCCTCCAAGCATTACACTCAACACTAAACATAAGCAAAGTCTAAAGAAAATGCTGGTGCCAGATTCAGAACTGCCATTAAAATCTCCAGAAAGCTTTGCTGAGATATTCATGGAAAATTTTAAACTTTCTTGAAACTTGGAGTAAAGAATTTTCTTCATGGGGTCCACCATATTTATCCATCACTTCTGTTTTCTCCAAGTTCCTCTTTTTACTCTTGAAGATATATAATATACCCAAGATGGAGGCCATTAAAGCATTGTCCCAGTAAGAACCCCTATAGATAATTATCTATTAATCCAAAATGAGTTAAAGAATGAAATAAGAAATGGAGTCTATTACTATGTCGATTACAAGAAACACATTCAGTACCAATCATACAGTCAAATCAAACTCTGTGTGTGTGTGTGTGTGTGTGTGTGTGTGTGTGTGTGTGTGTGTGTGTGTG
>NW_027187267.1:4027286-4043130 GCF_028583685.1 Petaurus breviceps papuanus
GTGTGTGTGTGTGTGTGTGTGTGTGTGTGTGTGTGTGTGTGTGTGTGGTGTGCTAAGTTGTTTTTTTCTCAGTACCTCAGCCAAGCCACAAGCCAGGTCCCTTTCTCTAAGTAGGACCTCCTCTCTCTGTTCAAATAACCAGCTTTTCTTTCAGAATCTTCTTCCTAAGTGGTTACAACTTATTGTTTGTTACACTAACTACAGTGTCCCAGAGGTAATGTCAGGCTACACTGTAACCCTAGGAGCAGAGGGAGCCCCTGTGAGAAGGCCTACACACTCTTTTTAAAATAATGATGCTCGGATTCCCTCACTGAACTGAATAACTTCTAAGTTTTCCATTTTGTTTCTACCAAGGAACTCTAAGAAGTTGAAGAACTAATACTCTAGTTCTTTGTACACAATTGGTTACAATAATTTTTTTCAATAATTTTCCAAACCTCTCAGGCAAAGAAACAGCAGCCTAGGGGCAATGAAGAGTGAAAACCCTGCCTCCACTCAAAGGTAGAACTCAAGGGAAAACAAGCAAGGAGATGAAAGCCAAGGACACCCAGAAAAGTCACTCCTCCCTTTGTCATGTTAGAGGACAAGGTCTAACGCTTGAGTAAGGGTCAAAAAACACCCACAAATAACAGCAACAAACACAGCAAGCAGGAGGTTGGGAACGAAACCAATATAAGAAAAACTCCTATTGGCAAAGGCAGGGCCCACTGCAACTTTCTGGCTATGTAAAGGAGAATAAGGAAATAGAGAAATGATAAAAAGGAAGGACAATGGTGATTCAGGTTGAAACAAAACCAGAGTTACCTACCTAAACTAATGACAAACATCTTTGTTATTCTTTGGCTCTAAAATTAAAATTAAAAAATTTCTCTATAACACCAGCCACCTAATAATATACTCCTTCATTGTAATAGTAGCAAAAAGAAGTGGATAGAGAACCAGTCACAAAGACAGGAAAACCTAGGTTCAAGTCTTGCCTTGAACATGTATGACTCTGGGAAAGTCACTCTCAACATCCTAAGCAACTCTCCAAGTTGCAGATAAGGTACTGACCTAAATTAGGAGTTTCCTCACCAAGGAGTTCCCTATACAAATAAAATCATGAGACCAATTTCTGTTCCCATGGTATTACTTTTCAACTTGAAATTTTAAAGGTTAAGAATCTGAAACATGCTATACATATAATTCTCTCTTCTACAAAGACTGATTAAACTCTATACTTGTCCATCTTCAGATTACTTTAACATTTTCCTAAGAGTCAACACTGCTCCTAAAAAGTCAGGAAATGATTGCTTACTCCCACTTAAGAGAAAACCTGAATCAGTTACCAAGAGAGGGCTTTTCAATATGACTGTAACAGGAAAGCAAAGTATCCTAAGCCAGATCAATAGTACAGAATCAACTAAATTACTATGCTTATGAAGGACATATTTAAAATAACCACTAAAGGGTCTCTCTGAAAAAAATAACAAACCCATTGATCTATGAGGTCTACATAAAAAAGTCCATTGATATGTGATTGTATATAGACAAAAAACCTTTCTTCTCCATGCTTTGGCCTGAGTATCTTTGTTACCTAGGTCCTAGATGGCTGAAGGTTGAGTAGGGAGGAGGCCCCAGCATAACAAGGATAATCTGTAAAACTGCTACAAATAAATAATTGAGAGTTGAATCTACTACCAGAGTCAATATGTCAAGGACCTATACTGTATAACACCAATATTACACCAACGAGCTTTGGAAGAAAAGTCAAACTTCTCTGCTCCTTTCCAATAATAAGGGTTTATAATTCCATTGCACTTTACAGACATAACATCTTCATAGTTAATACTCTTACAACCTGGTAGGCTTTATTAAATTCACATTCAAAGAAGTCAAGGGTTTTGACCAAGGTCACATAATTAAGTGACAGACTTGGGAACTAGATCTTCTGAATCCAAGTCCAGGGCTCTTTCCACTACACCCAGAATGGTAAAGCTCTTAAGATACTTTTGGAAGAAATGTCAGCACAGTAGGAAGAAAGATGTACTTGGAATCTTAATAAGTGGGTTTGAGTCCTGGCCATGAGCACTTCTGTGGGCCTCAGTTTCTTCATCTGAAAAATAAGGGGATTTCATTAGGTCATTTCTAAGGTTCTTTCCAGCTTCAACATCTGTGATGTGATTCAATCTACATATTAATTTTTTTTTACTGTCATCAGTGGTGCTTTATACCAACCTGATCTATACTGGTATACACATTCTTATTTTTTAAAAATATTATGTTAGTTAATCCTACATTAAGTTTAATGCTTAAATTGTGACCGTGGATTCTCTAAGGTCATTATGCAAGTGTTTCACTCTGGCAGGTCCTCCCAAGCTACAAAGATTTGAGTAATAAACTGTAAATCTAATCCTCTTTTACAGGAAGCCTTTCCCAACCCTACTTAATTCTAGTATCTTCTTTCTTTTAATTACTTCATTTTTATTCTGTATATAGCTTGTTTGCACATATTTATTTGCTTGTGGTCTCCTCCATTAGACTGAGAGTTCCTTGAGGGCAAGGACTGGCTTTTGGCTCTTTTTGTATACTTAGGGCTTAGCACAGTGCCTGGGTACATGGTAGGTGCTTAATAAATGTTTTTTGTTTGATTGACTAATGTTTCAAGGATCAGTGCAGTTAAAGTCAGAGAGACTCATCACTAAGTTGGCTACAGTATGATGAATTGTTTGGCCATAGTAATTCTAAAGACTATCTACTAAATTTATAGCAGGATTACAGTGAAAAGCACATCCACACTGACAAAATAATAAATTAACAGAAATATCTAATTGTCTTCAAAAAGTCCTTGTAAAAAATGTGTCCTAAGCCCTGAGAGATTTCTAGAGTCTTCTCTCATTAGAACATTATTCCAGATACAAAGTTATTAGGATATCTTGAAAATCAGAGAAAACCTGATCAAGAGGAGATAAAGGCATAGGACAAAAGGACTGAAGTAGGGTCAGTCAGCTACCAAGAAGGTGGAAATGGAGATGGTCTCAGTAATATTTGCAAGCTAATGGCGTGAGTGAACACAAATACAAAGTACATACTTATTCAAAGAGATGCATCAACTGGCTTTAAGAGTCACATAACAGTGGAACTAACTGCTAACTCGTGTACTACACCACGGTTCTACAACAGGAGGGTTGACTCAAACTTTCTGGATAGTTATCTGGGCATTTCTCATATACCCTAATTAGAATTATTAATTTGGACAGCAGAAACAATCTAGTGATATATATTCACATTGTCCTGAGAAACAGAGGGTATTAAGGTACCTCAGGAGTATGAAACAGAAAAGCTTGCTGCAAGCCAAGCCCTAAAGAGTAGGATACTTCTTACAAGTTGAATTTCCAGAGCATGTTTCCTTTCAAAATGTGTTTTTGATGTCCCAACATCCAGGCCTGCTTTCTTGTTTTCACTAGAGGCAGAAGAAATGCTTTCTTTTAGCTCCCATTATATCTAAGTGTCTATCAGGAAAAAAACTGACATTTTTATCTGGTATGGGTGTCTTCACCTCTTAGCACAGAAATCAGACCCAGGCTATTGAAAGTTATTATCCTACACAGTGGCCTGAGTGAAATAAACAGTTTTCATCCCAGAGCCTATCAATTTTCCCAGGTTTCTCCAACACCATTGTCTACTCTCCTGAGCTATGGTCACAAAAGAAAAGAGACAGGAAAGCCTGCTTTTCCTTGTGCTATCCTCCTACTTGACAGCCCAGTCTAGTTCTCCGAAGATGAAGCCATAAACTCAGAACTCCTGGCCTCCTGTCCCCTGTTTACTTCTAAAAGAAATGAGATCATTTCATGACCTAGTTCTAGGAGATGTAACCTGTTATCAGGATTGTGTTTTTAAAAAAAAGCTTTCTCTGTTAGAGAAGAGAAGAAAATACTATTTAGGAGCACTAAGAGAAAAGGAGAGAAGGAATTACAATATAGTAAACTTCTGATAATATGTACTAATGCAGGGGAGAAGACCAAAACAATAAACAAATCAAATGTCACTTATATTTAGCTCTGATATGCTGTCAGACAGAAGTATTCACATATTCACTGTTTAATCTCAGCCTGACCCTTATAGCTTAATAGTTGGATTACAGATTTAGGATCTGAAGCACCCTTACATGCCCATCTAGTCAATACCCTCATTTTACAGATGAGGAAACTGAGGCTCCAAGGGGTTAAGTGACTTGTCCAAGGTCACAAAGGACCCTATTGCTCACAAAGTGGATTGGTGAGAGCTAACTAAAGAAAAAACACACTACTTCAGAGGAAAACTTCTACCTTTGATGGAACACAAAAGTATTATCTGATGAATAATTTACTTAGATCTACTGGAATAAAAGGGGCAGATTAAAGGGCTCATTGGCTATCACTCTCATGTTCAGAGGCAAGCAACCCTAGGTATTTCCCAATCTGACACTCTGGGATAAGGGTTTTTAACCCAAGGTCCGTGAACTTGTTTTTTGAGTATTCTGCCAACTATATTTCAATATAATTGGTTTCTTTTGTAATTCTGAATTTTATTTTATACATTTAAAAACATCGTTATTGGGGTGGCCAGGTAGCACAGAGAATAAGAGCACCAGCTCCAGTGTCAGAATGACCTGGAGATCAAATCCCGGGCTCAGACACTTAGCACCCACCCAGAAACACCTGGCCGTATAACCTTGAGCAAGTTACTTAACCCCAATTGCTTAGGTGCAGCCAGGTGGCTCAGCCAGTAAGAGCACTGGCTCCAGTGTTGGGACAACCTGGAGATCGAATCCCAGGCTCAGAAAACTCAGCACCACACCCAGAAATAACTGGCCGTGTAACCTTGAGCAAGTTACTTAACCCCGATTGCTTAAAAAAAAAATATTGTTATGATAAAAGGTCCATAGGCTTTGCCAGTTTGCCAAAGGTATCCATAACACAAAAAACATTCAAGAACCCCAGAGGTAAAACTCACAAAACACTCCTTCCCTTACTACAAATACAAATACACTTTGGTATCTACCAGCTGCACTGTCCAAATTCACTACCATAAAGCTCATAGTCTAGACAGGTCATATCACTCTATACTTCCAGAAAAGTTAAAAGGTACATATAGAAACCTCACTAACATCATTTAACATTTAAATGCAAAGTACCCTGAAAAGCACCAAAGAAACTTTCTCCTTTCACCTACTACAATCACCAAAATGGACTGTACTGATGGACACACAGCATGATTCCTACAATCACTAAAAACTCCATGTTTCATGAAGACTTTTTTGTTTTTAATCTATTATCTCACTATATGTATATATATATATATATATATATATATACCTACACACACACACACACACTCACATATATATATAATTATTTAAACTATTACCCAGGAATATTCTGGTTTCCCCAAAATGCTAGAGCTCTAAGTATTAATCCTCAAAGATCTGAGGATTTATCAGGTTTTATCATCACTAATGCAGGAAGCAGATGGCATCATGAGTTACTGTGATAAAAAAAACTTAGGAAGCCAAACTTGGCAATAAGCTTCTCAAAACTTTTGATTAGCCTAGTTCTCAGGCAATAGGTCATATCAGGCCTTTACTCAAAGCTTTTCTTGTTTGGTAGGATCTGTCAGAGTTTGAGCTCTAAAGTCCTATAACTTTCAGAACCCAGTCACATACATGCCAGGATAAAGAAATGGAATAGGGCTTTAATGAAAGAATAATAATCATAGAGACTCAAAGTAATATAACACTAACAGTTTACAAAGAACTTAGGCATCAGACAGACATCTTCTTATCTCTCCCTAGCTTTGAGAGGAGCTGGCTTCTGTGTTCCTCCCTTCTGACTTTAGAAGAGGTAAATTCAAGACCACAAGAAGGGAAGCAATTTAACTTGACTCAGTGGCAGAACCAGTTCAAAGGCAGACTGATTTCCAGTCTATTAACAATGTAAAATGCAGGGCAGACACCAACCAAATGAAGGAAGTCATGCATCAGCACACGGTAGGTATATTCACTTTTGGCACAAAAGGAGCTGTTCAAAAGCAATAAAGCAACAGTTTAGGACAGAAAATAAAGACTCCCACAGACAATTAAACCTGTGTAAGGAATTCTGGTTAGTCAAATATAATGACTAGAGTTGGATCAAAAAAACAGGAACACCACCCTATGTTTTAGGGAAAGCCTGGTAGGATGTTTATGAGCACAATGGTCAGCAACTAAGCATAAAGGCAGGGCCTGATAGGATCATTTATGTCCTGAGCCCAGGGATTTAAAAATTGATTACAACTCCTACTCACCTTCCCACTTTATGGCTGAAGTAAGGCCTGGCTGGACTCCTGAGAAAATAGCTCTGTAGATTCACTGAAGGACTGAGAAAAGTTACAATTTAAATGGCAAAAATGTCATACCTAAGGAACATTGGAACATACAAACACCCCTTTTTGTAGCACACTGTTCTGGCTCACACTTAACTATTTAAAGCCAAAGTGAAATATTTGTCTTATGTGACTACTGAACATCTTTAAAAAGTACACAGGGGTGCAGGAAAAAAAACAGAACCAGGCCAGCCACAGGTCTGAAACCAGTTCCATAATGGAACATGAAATTCATTTAAAAAAAAAAAAAGGAAAATTAGAATCCTTTCAACAATAAACACGGAACCCAAAGAAAGCCGCAAATAACAAGAAGCCTCAGCGCAGGGAGGAAGTCACCTAGAGAATGCAGATAAACGCCAGAGCCAGTTTGTTTACACGGAGACTCCAGCAACATATCACAGGAGTCAGAAATTCAAGCCACCAGATGCTTTCCGACTAACGGGGTCCAAACAGGACCGTTCTGGGGGTGAGGTGAAAGGGGGACCTGAGACTCGAGAAGCTGGGAAGAAATGACGCCCAGAACCCTGGGGCTGTTTCCCCAGGGGTTGCCCTGACCCCTGCCCTGCTGCGAGAAGCAGCATTGGGGCCTGCACATTTCAGGGCTGCGCAAAAGGACCCAGGCACCGGCGAGGGTCTAACCAAGTTCCCAGGGAGAGGGAATTAAGGTCACCCAAATGAGGTGTCCGGCAGGGAGAGAAGGCAGCTGGCCAGGGAGGACTGAAGCGGGGGCAGGCCGAGGAAGGGGGGAAACGGGTCCCACAGGGAAAATTGGTTCAGTCTTGGGACAAGGAGGACCGGCCGCAGGGGAAAATGGGGGACAGGCCCGGGGAGAGGGGGGCAGGCTGGGCCGCAGCGGGACACGGACCGAGCAGGTCAGAGGGTGTCCGGCTGGGGCGGTTACAAGCCCGGGAGCCGGCGAGGCTCGGCGCCCTGCTCCCCGCTTCGGGGCATCCTCCTGCCAGCGGCTGCTCTGGCTGCTCCGGGCCGGGCCGCCTGGTCCGCTGCCACCGCTGCCGCCGCCATCTTACACTGGCCAGCCGCCGCCACCGACGCCGCCGACGCCGCCGCCGCCGCTGCCGCCGCCGCCGCCGCCGCCGCCGCCACTCTCTGCGCTTGCGCCTGCGCCGCCGCGCTTTCCGGCCCGTTTGCGACGAGGCGCCCGAGGAGACCTGGAGAGTGGGTAGGGCGCGAGATCCCGTCCCCCAACCCTTCTCTGTAGTCGCTCTGGGCGGGGTGAGTCTGGCGGCTAACGGAAGACCTGAGGTCAAGCGCGTGCGTGTTGGGGCTCCAGAAAGCCCAGAGGCGGTGGCTGAGGCGCTTCTTCCACTGGCGGAGAACGAAGCTTCTACCTGATCGTCACCGCCTCTGACAAAAATAGTCTCCGCGTCCTAGAGGCCTGGCAGAGCACCTGGTCTGCACCCCGGCGGTGTCGGCCTACTGCGAGGCACGGGGCCAGGACGTCGGAGCCGGCAGCCTTGGCCGGGACATGCAGCCTCCGCCTCGCGAGGCACGCGGCTGCCCAGCCCTCCCTGCGCCCGCCTACCGCGGCTTCGGCGGCCCTGCGCCAGAAGACGCGTCTCCTCCAGCCTTGAGCAGCATGAGCACCTCCGAACGACGAATCCAGCCTTCTCCTGAGATCGGCCGTTATCACGTTTGTTTGGGAGTGGGGCTGGGGGATTGGGGGGGGGGGGGGTAGGAAAAGCTTAGGAGGTGGAGCGAGGTGTGCCAAGACTCCCGAAGGCCCATCCTCTGAGTTGTGGCCTTAGGAAGGCCATTCCCGCTTTCAGGTTCCTGGGGTCCTGGGCTGAGTCGTGGGCTAAATGTCGCTGATGATGCTGAGCCAGGTGACGGGAAGAATAGGGGCTCCATGAACCCCTTGTTAGAATTCCTCGCCCACGAGGAAGAGGAGACCCAGAATACTGAGAACCGGGTCGGAATGGAAAATGCAGGTATCGAGTGTGTTTGGGCTGCCCAAACAAGGTATGCACCCCACTGGGCACTGTCAGAAATGCAAGTCAAATCTAATAAAAGGATATAAATAGATATAAAAGGATAAGACTTGCCATCCGTAAGGCCACTGATTTACTATCTATTTTAGGTGATTTGTAAATCTATAGATTTCGAGATTTAGATTTCTGGAGAAGTAAAATTAACATGTAATTAAGATAAACCGTGATGGAATTAGTTGGACCAAGTTATTGTTACAGCGGAAAAGTGATATGTGTAGCACATGCATATTGCGGTAGGATTTGGGGAAAAAACTTATTAACAGAGCTATCCAAAGTGGATGAACTGCCTCAGGAAAGTTGTGCATTCCCCTTCACTAAAGGTCATAGGATCCTAGTCCTATAGCTGTAAAGGACTTCAGCCTTCTAGTCCAACTCCCTCTCCATTTTACAAATGAGGAAACTGAAGTGGTTTAAATGACTTGCCCAAAGTTGCAGAGGTAATAAACCTTGGAAATGGAATTTGAATCCAAGTTTCTTTGACTTCAGAGCCAGTGCTCTTTTCACTGTACCAAGCTACTTCCTCTTCCAGCCAAGGCTGGATGACCACTTATCAGGAATGCTGCAGAGTGGATTCTTGTTCAGGTACAGGGCTAGTCTATGCCCCCTCAACTCCCAGAGACTTTCCAACCATGAAATTATGTAGAAAGGAGTGTGTTATTTGTCTTTAGCACAAAGTATGCAATAGGATACTGATTTTAGTCCACGGTACCCATTAGCTAGGCATAAATATGTCAGGAATAGGAATGTATAATGCATTAAGCTGATATCAAAATATTACTTGATAGAAGTACCCTTTAAGCACTTAAGTGCTCTTCCTTTTCCCCAATTCTGTGTGCTTCCTATAATTTGGTCTCTCAGGTGTACTTTTACCCTTTTAAAAAGTGTCCACTGTAAGTTAATAATAATGGGGGAGGGAGGTGTTGGACAGTTTTGTCTTCTTCCTGTCATAAATGAGTAAATTGTACTCCGATTTATGGATGCCGAGAGTTTGGTTAGGACGAGTTAGTTCCCAGAGACTGATAAAATTTGGTTTCTAAACCAACAGACCCGAGGACCAGACTCTGGATCCAGGATGCAGACATACTTCGAGACTCAGCCTATGTAACCAATCTTTATATCTAACATCTTAACTGAAACTCCCTTTGATGGGACTCTCTCATAGAAGCTGGGCATATTTTGACAGAAAGGTTAGGGGTATTCTGACAGACTGAATTTCTCAACACTCAAAAAATAGTGGTTCCAGTGATAGTTCATGAGTTCTATAACTTTGGAATAATAATCATATACTTAAGAATGCAGGTGTGAACCTGGTGTTCACAGTCTCAGCTCTAAACAAGATAAAAATTTCTGGACGTTTCTGGATCATGTACAAAGAGGCCCATTTCCTAACTTTAATTTTCCTCTGTCTTGGGCTTTTATTTGTTTTGTAAGTTTGTTGAACCCCCCCCTAGTGTCTTTACTGTCCCTTTGTCTCTTCTCATTTTACAATGCAAATAACTGAGACCCTGAAAAGAGAAGTCTTAGCAAAATTTGGACATACTTGGAAAGGATATAAATCAGACCCAAAAATACTGCCTCCCAGTCCCACAAAAACATACAGACTTTCAGAGAGGAAAAGAACCTCAGTTCCATCTAGTTCAATACATACTTGAAAGAATTCCATCTGTAATATACCTAGTCATCCAACCAACCTTTGCTTAAAGACCTCTTCCAGTGAATGAGAATTACTGTACTCTCTCCAACTTACTGATGCCCTTCCTGTGTTGCCTAGGTCTCCAGGTATCGTTGGACTAGATAGCACTACAGGTTCCTTCCAACTCTCAAATTCTGTGGGCTGAGAGCAAAGAACAGTGGCACTATCACCTTGAAAGCTCTGTCTCTTCACAGTCTAAGATAAATATAAGCTTTCTTGGCTACCACACTACTGTAGATACTTGTGGAGCTTGAGGTCCACAAAAATGCCCTAATCTTTTTCAGACAAACTACTGTCTAACACTGCCTCATCCATCTTGTTTTTGTAAAGTTGACTATTAATGACTTCGGAGGACTTCTGTTCCCTGGCAAAAGATGGTATGCCATAGGTATGGAATGAGGAACATATTTTAAGACAACTAGTGTATTGATTTGTTTTGCTTGGTTGTATATGTCGCAAGGGTAGGATCTATTGTGAGAACGAGAGCACCTATAAAGTTTTGTGGGGTTTTTTTTTTAATTCATGCAAAAAACTTTACACTTAATCTTGTTTGGATGATGTTGGACATTTCATTCTGGATGTCCTAGAGACATCTTAAATTTCATGTCTAAAACTAAACTCATCATTTCCCCTAAACTTTTCCTTCTTCACTTATTTTTGTTGACATAACCACCTTCCCAGTGTCTCAGATTTGTTCTAGATTCTTCACTCATCCCACTTTTCCAGCTGGGTGCCAAATCATGTTGTTTCTACTTTCACAGCATCCCTTTGCATCTAGGCTCATTTTCACACTCACAAAGTTACCACCTTAGTTTAGGCCTTCATTGCACCAAGCCTCCCAGTTGTTCTCCCTTCCTCATGCACAAAGCAGCCAAAGTAATTTTCCCTAAGTGTAGATCTGATCACATAACTCCCCTTACTCATTCAACAGCTGTGGCTTCCATTGAATCAAGAATAAAATACAGGGGCGGCCAGGTGGCTCAGTGAGTAAGAGCACCAGCCCCAGTTTCTGGATGACCTGGGGATCAAATCTGGGCTCAGATACTTAGCACCACACCCAGAAATAACTGGCCGTGTAACCTTGAGCAAGTTACTTAACCCCAATTGCTTTAAAAAGAAAAAAAAAGAATAAAATAAAATTGTTTAGCTTTTAAAGTCTCTTATAAGCTGCTCCTAACCTGTCTTTCCATCTTTGAAGGACATTGTTCCCTCTCCCTCTGCCCACTTACACACAACACTCCATCTCTGTGCCTTTGCTTTGGCTCTCCTTTATGGTGGAATGTATTTTCTTTAGCTCTACCAGAGTCCCTCTCTTCCTGTGTGACTGTGACTCAGACACCTGACTCTAATTGCCTGTGGCCTCCTTCCTACTCTGTGTCACTGATAAGTCTTAAACAGCACAAGGTCACATACAGATGTATGGGGTCACTGCTGACATTGGCTAACATTAGTAACTACTCCTTGGTAGAGGTTACTACTTACTAGCTTAGATCCACCTATTGTCTTTCCCAAAATTCATTGCATCAGAATAGCAGGGCTTTTTCAAATACTTCACTGAAGTCTAGGTAGGCTATTATCGACATTTTCCTGATGTAACAGTTTAATAAACTGACTGAAAAATAAGATTAAAAATCTGGCATGATATGACCTTGATGAAAACACATTAGTTAGGTGTGATCATTGTTACCTTTGCTGGAGATTCACTAGTTATCTCTTTAATACATTGAAGAACTTTGCTAGGAATTAAAATCAAGTTTGTTGGCCTATAACTTAAGAGATTCCATGTTTTTGCTTCGTGAAAATCAGGATATTTGCCCTTCTCTAATCCCAAAATGCTGCTCCCCATTCTCCATGCTCTAAGAATGATCAGACAGTTGATTAGCAATCACATCTGCCAATTCTTTCAGTACCCTAATATTTGAAGTTCAGGTGACTTGAAATCACCAAAGGCGGCTGAGTAATTTCTTACTAGCTCCTTTATTTTATAATGATGCCTGAGCCACATTTGTCCCTGTCCTTTCAAGTCCAAAGAACATTCTGCTTGGCAGAGAAAATAGGAAGAATGGGGTTGGAAAGCTATGCATTCTATCTTTGATCAAGTTTACCCAATGTAGCCTTAAAAAAAAAAAAAAAACAACCTTTTCTATTTAAATCTTCCTCCCCAGCCTTGGTCCACTTTGATCTCCTAACAGTCCTCTTTTAGGAGGCTAAGATCTAGAATGCACCTCTAACTATTCCTGGCTTTTTCTATTCCCTAACCTATATAACTACACTTGGGTGACAAAGGTGTGAGGTTCAGCCTGGGAAAAATTCTTGGCTGGGATTCACCTGTTCCTATAACCTTCTTGAGACCCTCAGCAAAAAAAGAGTGAATTAGATTGCTCCAGAGAAGGGCAGCTAAAACGACTAAGGGACTAGAAAGGCTACCAAATGAGAGCAGACTAAAAAACCTTTCTAAACAAAAAGAGACAAAGTTATCTATAAAACTGAATTGTCTCTTACCCCCTAAAGTTTGAAGTTTAAGTTTAGGAAAAAATATCCTTCACACAGTAGGTAATAAATACGGCACTGAATAGAGTATAGCTTTTATATATATACAGCAGAATACTGAAGCTAGAGTCAATTTAACAAGCATTTATTGAATGGCTATACTGTATGCTCAGACAGTCATTGATGGTTAGAAGGAACTTTGGAGACTAATTCACAACCCTCCCTTTACAGATTAAGAAACTGAGTTCCAAAAGTTAAATGACCTGCCCAAGGTCAGTTAGTTGGAGAGGTAGGATTCAAAGCCAGGTCTCATGAGTCTGAACCACAGTAGTATTTCTAGTACACCCCACTCCCCTCCCGCCCAGTAGAGATGTACTGCAGGCAATGTTTTTTTTTTTTTTTAGGGAAGAGGGCTCCACAAAAGCAACTAGACAGGTTTGCCACAGTTTTCTGTACATCAAGCTACACAAGTCCACTCCTCCCAATACAGACCTTGGCTTAGCTTGCAAAGCCACTTTCTTCCACTAAGACCCTCAGCTACTAACTTTTAAAATGATGTGATTTTAAGCCCCCTCAGCATCCTGGCCATCTTCCCTCAAACCTGAACCAACTTGTCAACATGCTAAGAGGGGTGCTTAGAACTAAATACATCACTGAAATTGTGTGTCTTCCCTCCCCCCAAACTTACTGAAGACAGGGATTGTTTCTTTTTTCATATTTGCCTAATATATAATAGGCACTTAAGTCAATGTAATTAAGCACTATTTTCTCTTTTTATTCTGGACTTTTCTAGCACTACAACAGAAAAATGTTTTGTTTTTTTAGCTACCATGTCACACTATTTACTTATGGTGAGCTCAGAGGTACCTAAAAATTCCCGTATTTTAGTAAACTATATTTGACTTTAAACCAAGACCAAATTCATCTTAATGTTAGCTGTCTTCATAACACTTAATTCAGGAGGGTTGGTCTGAGCACAGTGCTTACTTTATAAGGTAGATGAAGCCCCACAATATCAATGTCTCTCTGGATCTAGGGCTGGGGAGAAGAAAAGGAAGCTAAGAGAAATGATTTAATGTTCAATAATAAATTTTAAATATTATGAATATCAGTGAAAAATTAGAAACCTCAGAACTTTTTGCTGAAATCTTTAAGAAACAGGCAGATATCAGCCTGAACTGAGGGAAGGCATTGCCAAACACCTCTGAGCAGGTGGTTTCAGAACCAAGCTCTACTCTTAACCTGTAGGAGCTTGCGCCACACAAGAAATGGGCCATACTCCCAACAGCCTAGCTCAGGAAGTTTATTAGACATCAGCCAAGGCATAGAGGACTTGGAAGGGATGGAGGAGGACAAGCTGCCAGCCCTCTCCCAAGCCACTGCCATGAATCCGAGTTTAGGATGTTGAGGGGATCAGAAGTCTCAAAAGTGCCCAAAAAACAGCTAGAGAATGCTCTCTGCCCTCCCCAACTCTATGTATATATGCTAGGGGAAAAGGGAGGGGTTTCCTCTCAATCACAGGTCAAGGTGGGCAAGAAGCTGAAACCAGTAGGAAAGGTAGGGGGTAAAAGAAACAGAAGCACTGTGGAACATTCAGGATAACATTTGGTTTTTCAGATTGGATCAGAAACGGAGGCATCTATTAATTTAGAAGAGCAGAACTCAAGAGCTCAGAGGATACAACAAAATAAATGTACGCCTAGGGGAAAGGACATATGGCTGGCAAAGACCAGAAAGACCCTATTCTCACCAGGATACGCCAAGTGTCCCTTCTCTAGTTTCTACTCTGACCAATGTTTCTGCCCTAAGGGATCAGATACCCAAGGATGAGTGTTGAGAGCCAAGGATCTCCCCTAGCCCCATGCCTAGAGCTGGCACAGCACCCAGACTCCAGAGGGAATGGGGAACAAGGCACATGGACCCTGGGAGTCAGAAGAGGAAGTATCAGTGCAGGTATATAGAACAGGTACACTCAATATTATGGGTAGGTGGGGGAGAGGGGAAAAGGAACAGGGTCCAGGAAGACCTTAAGCAGGTAGAGATAGGAACCTTCACTAGCAGCAGAGAACTGAGGGTGGGGTAAAAGACTCAATGAGAACAATTTGAATAATAGGTCCCATTCCCAGAAACAACTTCCATGGCTACAGAGGGATCCTGCTGGTGTGGAGTAGTCTTGGAGTAAGAGCTGAGAAAGGAAGTGAAATGGGGCAAAAGACAAGTGGGACAGGCAGGCAATTTCTCCAAAGCATCACCATCCCTCCCAGCACCCGATGGCTCTGTTGACTTCAGGTGAAGAATTTCACATGATCAGACACTGCTCTCCACTGGCACTTGCAGGGCCCGACAGATTCAAAGTGTCAAGGTCAAAGTTGAAGCCAGGGGGCTAGAAAGAAATGTTGAGAGAACAAGCTTCAGAAGTTTTCCACTTCGTAAATCAGGACTCCCCACATTCCATTCCCCAAGGCTAACCTACAACCTTTTGTCATTACTATAATTAACATACCCCTCACTGTTTTGAGTTTACCATTTAAGTAGAATTCTGGAAGTTGGGGTTCTAATGGCCAACTAAAAGAGGAAAAAAGATACTTACCGTTTCCCCTGCAAGTTCCTTTGGGGGATGGCCCAAATCCTGAAGCTGGAAGATAAGGAACTAGTAAAATAATGTTGTACAAAATATCCCAGTGCTTGGCACTTGGCAGACAATAAGCGGTTATAGAATGAATAAGGGAACTGAGAAAGTCCAAATACCTCAGTCCCAAGAGATGAACCAGAGCCACCACCTATTCATGCCCCCTCAAGCCTTTCTAACTTTCACTTTAGTAAAAAGTAAACTATCATATGTATAGCATATGGGTGTGGACAAATTGTTGCTAGTGAAGAGACAGGCTTTGGTGTGCTTCATAAACACCACCTTGCAATGCTTCAACAGGAACACCTCAGGCACAGGGGAAAGCTGCCCAACCCTTCTGTCCTTCATGACTGCAGTTCTTAAAAGCAAGGGGAAAGACAGGAGATACAAAATGGGTTCTTACCTGCTGCATGAGATCTAGCACCATCTCAAATCGGGCCTTCTGTGTGGCCTCGCTGTCTGCAGCTGTCTCTTTTTCAAACTGTTCACAAATCTTGCCCATTACATTGTGCTGTTCCTGATACTTCTCAAATTGTTCTGGGGGCAGTGCTTCACGGTGGCTCTGCAGCCACTCTGGGTACTGCAGAAAAGGAAAAGAAGTGGGAAAGTGGCTGGGCAAATAACTGCACAAGTTGTATCAAA
>NW_027187267.1:4043140-4055173 GCF_028583685.1 Petaurus breviceps papuanus
GGGGAGGGTTTGGCTTTATCGAAATCATCAAGGGCACCTTTAGAAACAAGAGATATATATGTATGGGGGAAGCGGGAAGGAGGAGTTTGAGGGAAGGGTAAAGGTTGGGGAAAAGTCTACTGGGTAATTCTGCAGGAAGACACTAGGGCAAAGGTCATTAAGATTACCTACCTAGGGGCAGCTAGGTGGTGAAGTGAATAGAGCACCAGCCCTGGAGTCAGGAGGACCTGAGTTCAAATCCAGCCTAAGACATTTAACACTTACCAGCCATGTGACCTTGGGCAAGTCACTTAACCCCAATTGCCCTGCCTTCCCCCCTCCAAAAAGAAAAAAAAAAAAAGGATTACCTACCAGACTTTTCCTTTCTTCCTTAATTTCCTCCTCCCTTTTCCCCCTAATGACCCAGCATAATAGAAACGAAGGGATCTTTAGAATTCAACACTGAGGGGTAGGGCAGCCTACTTCAAGGGTTAAGATGGACAAAGGAAGATCTCTAAGGGAGGGGGAAGAGGTAGTGTACTCCAATCAAAGTACCTTTAGCACCTGTGCCCAAGGCTATAGCCAAGCTTTTCCCAAAACCTCACACATACAACTCAGAGGAACAGTATGCTATGATTTTCATCCTAAATTTCCTGAATGAGTAACTGGCAAAAATACAGAAACCAGAGAAGAATAGGAAGTCACCCCATATCCACCTACTACCTACCTAACACAGTCCTTATGCAAACCCTGTCCCTTTGGATTGTTGGCAGAGGGGCCACTCACCCCTAATTTTTCGAATTAACTTTGACCAAATACCATTTTTAATGACTCGATGGAGGACCCTAATTCTGCAATAAATTACAGTTTCATCAGTTTTACCACCCCTTATCTTTTACTTTGCCCTCACCTCCAAGCCTAGCAGTCCTAGAATTTACTTCTGCCCTAGAATGCCCATTTATGCTTGCCAAGGTGTGGGAGGGTAAAGCAGATGGCCCAGGACAACACAGGACACAGACGGTCTGGCTGAGCGCTTCCCAGTGGGGGAAAAGGGCATGGATTGGGAGTCAGAGTCCCTATGGTCCAGTTCTAGCTTAACTAAGGTTAAGGCTCTTGCCGGCTTCCTCACCTGTAAAACGAGTTCTGATTAGAGGACCTCTTTTAAGTCTCCTCCACTTTAAAGCTATGACCCTACCAGCGCTAAGGGCGATTCCCCACCATGACGATGAGGGTGGAGGGACACCAGAAGCAGAGTCCTCCGAGGTCTCGGCTTCTTAACCCAGTCGGCAAGAGGCCAGCAGAGAAGAGGGCGAAAGGGCTGGAAGCCCGCCTGAGGAGTTAAGGGTAAGAGTACTGGCTTCACCAAACCCGCCGGGAAGAAGCGCAGAGCGTGTGGGGGGGGTGACTGTGACCGCGTCCCGGTCTCCAGAGGCTGCCCAGCGCACCTGCTCGATTCTGGCAAGAAGCTCCACTTCCCGAAGAACTTCATCACCCCCATGCCGGGGGTTGGCGGCCCCTCCTCGCGGCAGACCCTTGAGCTGGGCAGACCCTGAAGAGAAACACGGCCCCCTCCCAGCGCCAGCGTCAGCGTTTTCTGTCACCCTCCACGCCCAAAGACCCCGGCCCTTTGGCCTCTGCCTGTCCCTAGTCTGGCCCTTACTTTCCAGAAGCTCGTCCATCTCCGGGTCGGCGCCCGATGCAGTCTCTTCCTCTGCTGCGGCCATCTTGCTACCTTCGACTTGCCGTAGGAGGCAGGGCTCCTGTCTTCCTACCACGTGCTCCCTGCTTCCTACACGCTGTCCTTCGGACTCGCGCAACCAATGGGAAGAGAGGCCCGCCGGGCACCGCCATTTTTAAAGAGACAGATGACCTCATTTTTCTCTTCCTATTGACATCCCTCCAGCTCCTGCTAAACTGGGCTGTCTCTCATACCCGCCCCCGCCCTCGTGCATCCCTTGTCGCAAGTCTCCACCTGTTGAAATCCCTTCAAAGCCCAATTCAGGTACTATCCTTCAAGAAGGCTTTCCCAAGCCCCAGCTGAAAATTATCTTTCCTCACTTTATTAAAACTTTGTACCTTCCCTTGACACATTACGTTATGTCTCATATTGCCTATTTTGTACAGGCTTTGTTCCTTCAGATTGCACACTCTTTGACAGGAACTATTTTTGTATTTTCCGCAGGAAAAAATATTAGACTTGGAGGCATAAGACATCTGACACCTACTAACTGTGTAAATGTGAACGTCGTTTAACCTCATCAATAAAATGTGGTTGCTACTGCTTGCATTACCTACCCTACAATGTTGTTGCAAGGAAAACATCTTATGAGTCTTAAAAACGGTTGTAACAAATGTGTAATTTCATCTTTGAATATATGGTGACTTTCATTCTTAATGTTTGTTGAATTGAGCCTACTAATTAACCTATAATCCTATAGACAAAAAAAATGAGTGCTTGGGAATTCTATATATAATTAGAATCCAAATTTTTCTCCTGCCTCTCCTCACTTCCTAATTAGTAAGTACCTTCAAATTTTACCCTAGGACCCATCCTCTTATCTGCTGAAATTAATAACAGCAGGCTAGCCCACTTACCCACTCTTGTTTAGCCCATCAACATATTTTATGTTCTATATATGCTATATTTTTCAAAAAACAAAAACTGGGCCTGTTGAACTCTTTTATATATAATGTGCATGTATATATGTGTGTGTGTATATATATATATCCCCTTCTCCATTCACACAATTCAAAACCTCATTACTTCTTTATCACTGCTCACCTGTATTTAATAACCTTCCCCTTAGCACAATTTAAGCTTCTTGATTGAAGGGACTAGTTGGGTTTGAGTGGTTTTTGTTTGTTCATTTGTCTTTGAAGCTCTACCTTGAACAGTACTGTGCACATAGTATATGATTATTAAATATTTATTGAACTGAATTTTTTTTTAGCTTGGACCTGTGATTTCATCTATGTGCAGAAACTCTCTTCACTAATACACATCCTCAATTCCTCTGTAACTTAAGAGTTTTAGAGAATTGTCTAGATCATCTACAGTTAAGTATCTTACCCACATCACACACAGTATGTGTCAGAAGGAGAACATTAACCCAGATCTTGCTTTCAAGGCAAGCCTTCTATCCACTATTAATCAACAAATAACCATTAAGTTCCTACTTAATAACATCAGGCACTTTGCTACATGCTAAGGGTAATGAAAACAAAACTGAAACAGCCTACACTTAAGGCCTTTATAGCCTGTCGGGGGAAACAATTATACTTACAAATTAGTACAAAATCCATCTGAAGAGACAGGGCACTGGCCAATGAGGACACAGTAACGTACAAATGCAGGGATTTGGTGAGCTGGTTTCTGGAAGTTCATGAAGATCTGGAACAGAAGGAGTACACAGCTATTCTATGATTATTTCCCATCCATTTACCACTAGTGAAGAAAATACCCTTGGATTTACTGCAGAGCTGCTGAATGTATATACAAAACACACTAAATGGCCAAATAGACACCAGTATTTCCTGGTGATACTCAAATCATGGACTGCTTCATAAGTCTTTATTTGGGGTGGGATGTGTTGTTGTTTGTCCTTCATTCTTGAAGAAGAATCAGGACATCATGGAGGTGATGCCACATGATAGCAGTGACCATAGCAGCCTCCTGCTGCCCACAGCCTGTCTTTAGCACTCCCTCCCAGCTCACACACGGACATACCTAGGGGTCAACGTGCACTATGAACATGGTACATCTGGGGTTTTGCCTCTTTATATTTTTTCTTTCCTCCTCTTAAGTGTATGAGTATTGGAAATGGAATGGACTAAGTTGCAACCTTGTGAGACCTCAGATGTTGGAACTATAGTCCATACCAGAATTTGTCAGCAGCTGAACCCTAAAGAACAATCTGCAGGAACAGCAGCCCAATCAACCAATTAATTAATCAATATTTATAAGCACCTACTATGGGTTAAGCACCGTGCTAAGTGCTGAGGATACAAAAATAAGCAAAATAGAGAGTTTCCTGCCCTAAGGAGCTTACAGTTTAATGGGGGAAGACAATATGCAAACAAATCTATACAGAGCAAACTAAACACAGGATAAATAAGAAATTAGAGATTGTGAAAAACTTCCTATAAAAAATAGGATTTTAGTTGGAACTTAAAAGATGCCAGGGAAATCGGTAGTCAAGAGTTGAGGAGGGAGTGTTTTCCAGGCTTGGGACACAGCAGAGAAATGATTGGAGCAGAGGGATGGAAACAACACAGGAAGAAGTCTCACTGGATTCTGGAGTGATGAGTACCTGACAGGTACTGCCTAGGGAGTAAGGTATAAGATAACTGGAAAGGTAGCATGTGGCTAGGTTTTGAAGTCTTTGAATGCCAAACAGAACATTTTGTATTTGATCCTGGAGGCAATAAAGAGCTATTGGGGTTTACTGAGTAGGAGAGTTATTTAGGAAAATTATTTTGGTGGCTAAATGGACAAGAGATTGGAGTAGGAAGAGACCTCAAGTAGAACCACTAGCAGGCTATTTCAATAATCTATTCATTGTGTCATCTGAATTGATTCATAGTGAAGTGATAAGAACCAGGAGAACAATTTGTACAGTTACAACAATAGGGTAGAGATAAACAGCTTTGAAAGACTTAGGAACTCTGAACAATGTAACAACTAAACAGTTCTAGAGGACTGATGATGAAACATACTATACAGCTCTTGGTAAGAGATGAAAGTTGCAGAATGGGACAGATAGAAATGTATATATACATATACATGTAGACATATATTTATGCATTTTTCTTTAAGACCTAGCCAATGCTGAAATTTGTTTTACTAGACCACAGGTTTGTGACAGGGGTTTTGTTTTCCTTTGATTCTCAATAGGGGTAGGATGAGAGGAAGAAAGGGCAGAATTTTACTGATTGAAAAAAATAAAAACAGAGAAGTTCAGAAAAGGGTGAAGGTTTAGGAGAAAAGATGAGTTTTCTTTTGAACACGTTGAACTTGAGATACCTATGAGACATCCAATTTGAGATGCTCCAAAGATAGCTGCTAATGCAAGACTTTTTATAGCCTAAGAGAGAGACTAGGGCTAGATACATAGACCTGAGAATCATCTACCTAGATATGGTGATCAACTTTATGAGATCTGATAATATCACCAGTGAAAGTAGGTCATGTGAACTAAGTAGACTGAAGAACTTGGAAATTAGGGTATTTGAGGGAGCACTAGTATGAGTAAGTTCCCCAGTATAAGGAGTAGTATAGAGAGAAAGATTGTGAACCAGTCACAGAACTCATTAATGAAGAAAGGAGAACATGGTGGAGCAGTGAATAGAGTACCAGGCCTGAAGTCAGGAATTCAGTTCAAATGTCACCCCAGACTCTTATTAGATATGACCCTGGGCAAGTTATATTTGCCTCAGTTTCCTTATCTGCAAAATGGGGATTAATAGCACCTACATCACAGGATTGTTGTGAGGATTAAATAAGATAATAATTGTAAAGCTTTTAGCATGGCTCCTGATGTATAGTAAGCTCTATATAAATGTTAGCTATTATTATCGATTGAAAAAGGCCACTAGGATCTGGATTGTATGATAAATTTTGATAAAAATGAAAGGAGAAGTTCCTGAGTTACAATGGCAGAGGGAGAGTTTGGAAATGGCAATGGGGAGCAAGAAGTATTCTGATCCCCTCCCCCCAAGACCAGGTGAATGAGGGAGTATGAGTGAATGAATGAACCAGAGGTTTTGAACTAGGGTGGTAAATAGAGAGAAGGGGATGAATTCAAGAGATGTTGTGGAGGTAGACTGGACAAGATTTAGTACTGAGAGGCTGTATGAGGTAAGAGTAAGGAGCTGATGCTAAGATTAGTAGTATAACTGTTGCTACAAAATTGAAAACCTGGGAGATTGGAAGGATGCTGATGTCCTTTAAAGAAATAGATAAATGTTGAAGGAGGCTATTCTGAGGAAAAGCTCAGCTTCCAGTGGGACATGAAAAGTTTGAGGTGCCCATTGAACATCCAGTGAGAAACAGCTAATATTGGCAGTTGATAATGTGAGGCTGGAGCTCAGAAGAGAGAATAGGATTGAATAAATAGATATGGTAGTCATAAAAATGATTCCCAGGGGTAGAGACAATAATTGAACCCATGGTAGCTGATTAGGTCACCAAGTGAGTCAAGAAAGAAAAGAGAAGGCCATGGTTAGGAGGTGTGATATGCAATAATAATCCAACAAAGGAAAATAAAGAGTGACCATCTGGGCAGGAGTAGAACCAAGAAAAAACAGTCACAAAACCCAGAAAGAAGTATCCAGGAGAGGGTGTTCATTAGTGTCAAGTGCCACAGAGAGGTCAAGAAGAATGAGTATTGAATAAAAAGCACTGGGTTTGGCAATCTAGATCGTTGGTAACTTTGGAGGAAGCATTTTCAGCTGAGTTATGAGATCAGAAGCCAGAATGTAGAGTTAAGAAAAAAATAAGAGAAAGGGAAGTAGAGGTACTGAGTGTAAACAACTTTACCTAGATTCTAGAAGTTGGGCTGAGAAAGGGAGGAGATATAGGATGGAATGGTAGAATTTGTATTAGTCTTAGGCTAGGCACACATAGAAGAGGAAATAAACAGAATAAATAAATCCAACAAAGCAACAATAATAGATAGCAAAATTAAGCACCTGTTATGGGCCTACTATGTTCCAGGCCCTGTGACAGTCCTCACCTTTATGGAACTTACATTGTCATTGGGAGAGTTTAAGACTTGTAATGAGATACAGTGGGTGTGATGGGAGCAAAAGAGAGATCTAAAGATCTTTTTTCCCCCCTTAAAAAAATTCCTTTATTCATATGCATTCATAGTGATTGATATTTGTGAACACTGATGAGCACAGAAGCCAATGGAACACAAATGGAACAAGAGGATAGATAAGTGAAGCATACGGACTCTTAAACGGGAGGAAGACGGGAGGGAGTGTGTTGGTGAATAGGTAAAGTTGTGTCTGAAGGTATCAGTAAACTAGTGGATGACCTACAAATGGGTCTTTTTGCAGATCCAGGAGATCAGGGGACTTGGAATTTTAAGGGACCTTAGAAAGACCTTTGAGTTTAACCCCTTTGTCTTTGTGCTGAAGAGACTAAGGCCCAGGAAAATTAATGAATCATTCAAGATTATAGATGTCAAATACCAGAAATAGGATTTGAACTCAAGTCTTATGGCTCAAAAACCTGTGGTCTTTCCATTACATCATGTTGCTTTTTATGTATACTTTCAGCATGGGGTCATGGGAAAATTTGAGGAGAGAGAAAATACTTTGCTTTAGTGAGAAACTTCACTGATGTTACAAGTGTGCAAAGCCTTGATGGAAGGGCAAGATTTTTACAGATGAAAAGGTGGAAGGAATTGTGAAGACAAGTATAGGTATTGTTTGGTCTATGTGAATGCACAAAATCATCAAAGCTGTATTGAGGGAAATCCTATGAATGAAATGCAACTGAAAATTGGACCCAAACTGTGGAAGGCCTTAGATACCTGCCTAAGGAGATCATTAATATGACTTGGTGGTACTAATATTGGCCACTGAATCTGACTCATTTTTCTTTTTATTGATTTTATTGTTGTAGGCATTACATACACTGTTGCTTTGGCTCTGCTTTTTTCATGTAAGGCTTATGTTTCCCTAAATTCTTAATTTTCACAATTTTTTTTAGTGTTGTAATATTCTATTACATACACATACCAGCTTTCCCCCAACTATTGGGTACATATTTTGATTCCAGCTTGTCACAGGTAATGCTTCTATAAGCATTTTTTAATATATAGGCCTTTTCTTGTCATTAATATTATTGAACTATAATCCCATAGATCAGATAGCTGGCACAGTGGGTATAACACTTGGCTTGGAATCAGCAAGACTCATCTTCATGAGTTCAAATATGACTTCAGACATTTACTAGCTGTGTGACTGTTGGGCAAGTCACTTAACTATTTACCTCAGTTTATATATATATATATATAAAATGGCTGGTGCTCTATTCACTGTGCCACCTAGCCACCCCTTCTTACTCTCTTAATGGCAAGTTTCTACAATCACAAGTTTTGTACACATAATAATGAATCTATTAATTGATTTTTTAACATCTCAGGTGACAATATTTGAACCCCAATAAGGGCTGGAGTCTGAATTAATCAATCAGACTGCTTTGCTTGGCTATGTGAAATAAATGTATATCACCTAGCCTGTTTTGCCTCCTTTAACCAAATTTTCAGGTTAGCATAGGTGACTATAAGATTGAGCTATTAGGCTTAGGATTTTAGCCCAAACAGCTAGGTGTTTGTAATGGGAATGGGAATCTGAAGATCTTCCCTGCCCCTTAATAGACCTAGGGGAGTTGGAAGACCTCCCCTGCTGTGAAGATAAACTCTGCCCCCCCTAATAGGCTGGATATAGTGACATGGAGACTGTGGTGGGAGGAGTTCGTTGAAAGGAAGTAGAGCCCACAGAAGCTAGGCATCACAGTTATCGAATTGGTGTGAGAGACAGGTGCTCAGGCAAGGAGATAGAGAGGTTTGTGAGTAAATATTGATCTAATATTGATTTGTGGGAAGGCTAAAGTATGCTGTGGCTCTGTGTTATTATGGCTTCTTAGTATCTTTGGTACTATGATGGAATTGGCTTACGATGGAATTTGGGATTGGGGTTTCTGGTATCTAAATAAATGTTTCGTTTCTGTCCTCTACCTGGAGAATCTGTTATATTTTGTGATCAAACATCATGTGATATTTATATCATCTTTATAGTGATCGTGGGCACTGTAAATATTGCATTGGCACTATAGTATTTAACCTTGATATCTGTTACTAGCAGAACTCTTTGTAATAGTGTGGAGATAACTAGGTCAAGGCCTTATATTATCCTGTTAATATCATACTTGTCTCCATGTTGTTATAATAAAAGAAGAATGGTTTGTGGTCTGTTTTGTAAATGCTTTAGAAAGCATAACATGATCAGAAGATGGAATTGTTTTATTGTTTGATATGTATTGTATTAGAAATTGATTACTGATTGTATTTATATATGTATTGAAGCCTGTTACTAATTCCTTACTGATCCCTGAAATGGACAAATACTGTAGACATGACAGCAAAGCCAATTATAATTTGATAGGAGTGTTTATTAACCACGGTGACTGCCTCCCCAGTAGGGAAGAGAGCATCGAGTCTTCTGTAAGATGCATTTTTATAGACCTAGGTGTTGCTAACAAACAGAGTGTGGTTCCAAGGGTGGGGGGGTACCATTTCTAGTAAAGTCTTGGGTACCTAACAAGAACAGACTTGTATCTGGGCTAACAAAAACAGACTTGTATCTGGGATATGTTTCTAGCAACATAGGTGAAATGTTTCCTCACTATTTTGGCCTATTAGGTGGTTTCCAGGGACCCTAGTAGGGGTCCCCTTCTAGCAGGTTTAGGGGGCTTTAGTGTATAATTTCTGATAGGCACTTCAATCCCTTGGAGGAAGTAATTATAGATTAATTTAAAGTATAAGAAACTGGGTTCTAAATGTGAGTTTCTTAAACATGAAATTTGTCCAAGTTTCCAGTTTTGATTTTGTAAGAATGATAGGGGTATAAAGCTTAAGGAATGTTGATTTAAAATTGTTCCAAGGTCACTTTTGTAGGAGAATGGACATAGGAAAGCAGATTCCTACAGGAGGATGAAGAGGTGCTGAGAAGTGTTGGTGAAGATGACCCCAGACAACAAGAACCAGGGAACATCTGTCAGATGGTGTCCCTCCCAGACAGTTGTGCGGGGGGGGAGGAGGTTGAGGGGAGGGGAAAAAAGAACAAAGTAAAAAAGTGCACAGCTGTAATAGTAATGGAATTTAAATATTCCCCTGTATTGGCTTGGTTTTTGGATTGATTGTGTTAAAACCCAGAGCTTGTGAATTCCACTTGTGGGATGGACTTGTTGATGTGAAAAGAGAGTGAACTAAAAGGAGCTGGTGACGTAAATTTAGAGAGAAACAAGAGAGAGGCAGAACTTTTTGGAAGCAGCATCTTGGAGGCAGAGAGAGACGGAAAGGATTGCTGAGGGCCAATTTGAATTACCCAGGACTTTTGAGAGCTGCCACCCAGAGCTGCCAAGGACTGAGGAGACATGGCTGTTATGCTGGTACTTTGTCTGTCTGTTTTGATGTTGTTTTGCCAGATATGTTCACTGGTGAAGGACAGTCCTGTTGTTGCAGAGGTCTTGGAACCTTGCTGTTGGTTCAGAGCTCCTAAGACTGTTCTGCAGACAGAGAGTGAATTCTGTCCACTGGTGAAGGACAGTGCTGTTGTTGCAGAGGTCCTGGAACCTTGCTGTTGGTTCAGAAGCCCTGAAGAAGGATTTTCTTGTTGTATGTTTACATAAATCCTGGAAGAGGGTTTTGCTAATGTTTTCAGGGGTCCTCGGACTGTTCTGCAGACAGAGAATGAATTAATGAAGGCACTGGCAATGTATCTTGTGGCCTTGCTAATCTTTGTCTTCCCAGGAACAAAGATTTCCGAGAACTTGCCTAGGGTCAAGATGAAGAAAAGACCTCTCTTTGGGTATTAAATGCTGTGCTTAAGCTTCTTGTAACTCTGGGGTAGATTCAATTGTGATCCAAGGGTGGGGAACTTTTGACTTTTTTGTGCTCTGTGATTGAACAAATGAATGTACTTTACTTATGATTGGAAACTAATCTCTATTTGAGAAGAGGGGCTTTGTGGTTAACTAAATGAATGTACAGCCTTGAGGTGGAGTAGTACTTAGAAGAGGGTCTTTGGGATTGATTAAATGAATGTAATGTCCAGGGATGGGGTAGTACTTGATTGAATTACACTTGGTAAATGCTGTATTTTGAATGATGCTATATTTTGATTTTCTCTGTTCTTAATTTTTCACTGAATAAAATGGAGACCACCTATGCTGGTATTTTGAACCTTGGGAAGTTGCCTTTGTTTGGCATTACAACAGCAGAGAACAAAAGAAAACTCACAAGGAAACAAAGAAAAGATGGACAATTCTCAATATAACAAGTATTATTTATCATATAGGCTTTCTTGAAATGAAAATTTATTGTTAACATATTTTGAATCCTCTCATGTTCCACTATGCACATGACATGCTTTTATTTCTTTCTAACTTTGTATTTAAGTTACAATATTTAAGTTTATGATATGTTTTTGTTTCTTTGTTTTATTCTCTACTTGTGTCCTGGAGTTTGAGTCTAAAATAAAATTTTGGGGGAAAAAAAGAATGAGAAGCTCCTTAACAAAATAATAGCTTAATATTTGGAAGGACTTTCATTTCCCATGGTTGGTCCATGCCAATATAATATCTAAATCAGGGGTTTTTTAAGTGGGGAACATGAACTTAAACATTCTTTTCTTTTTTAAAAAGATTTTTTTATTCATTTTAAATTTAAAAAGAGAAATAAAATAAAAAGAACATTTCCATGTTGTTGTTTTGTTTGATTTTTTGGAGAGGGGAGGGCAGGGCAATTGGGGTTAAGTGACTTGCTCAAGGTCAACACAACTAGTAAGTGTTAAATGTCTGAGGTTACATTTGAACTCAAGTCCTCCTGACTCTAGGGCCAGTGCCTAGCCTAGCCACCCCTTCCATGTTGTTGTTGTTCTCAAAGAGGACCAATGACATCAAGAAGGTGATGTCTTGACTTGTAAGTGAATTGGATTTAAGTGAGGTAGGGCTGTGCAATGTCACCAGCCTTGTTTATGTACACAGCAGAACACAGAAGATTCAGTATAAAACCATGAATTTCCATTTCATACTGTTTAATTAAAAAAAAAACTATAAATACTACATGTTGTTTTCAAAGCTACCCAGACTTTCTGTGGTTCCTTCCTAAGTTTTTTGTTTTGTTTTGTTTTCTGCTGTGTACTTTTAATTTTTTTTCTCCCTCTTTCCCCACTCTGCCCCAGAGAAGGCTACAATTAAACATGAATATATGTGTATATATATATATATATATATATATATATATATATATATATATATAT
>NW_027187267.1:4055183-4118364 GCF_028583685.1 Petaurus breviceps papuanus
TATATATATATATATATATATATATATATATATATATATATATATATATATATATATATACGTATATACTAATCATTTAAGATCATTTGAACCCCAGCAAAGGCCAAAACCAAACCAGAAGAAAACACCTTGGCCTAACAGACATGCTTTACGTTGCTCTCTGAGTGAATCCAATATGCCCTTTGCTATGTCAGCAACTACAAGGCTAGATAAAGGTGACCAAGAGTATTTTTCTGTTTATGACTACCAAGAACAAGGCACCTTAAACTGGATACTGTCTTGAATAATGGGATTTTTCTTATTTTGGTATTTTATGGACACATTATGTCATATCATGTTAATGATATAAGAAAGACAGACATCCAGGATCTATAATTTCAGTTGACACTCTGACACTTCTCTTATTGTATTTACAACCTATCCTATTAAGAAAATTCCTTTCTCATATTATGGTTAACATATATGGAGGCTATAACTTTGGTTGACACAGATACCCTGAGTTGGGATTGCTCTAAGTGTATAAAGGGTCTCCTTCAACTTGCCTATCTCTGAGTTCAGAATTATTTTCTGACTCCCATGCTGCATGTATTCCACTAGCTTAAAGGAATAAACTATATATATACATCACCTAGCTTGTTTGCCTGCTTTAACCAAACTTCCTGGTTGACAGTACACATATACACATATATAAATATATGTATATAAAAACATGCTATATATACTTCTATTTACCAGTTTTTTCTCTGGAGGTGGATAGCATCTTCCTTCATAGGTCCTTTGTAGTTGATTTGAGTATTTATGATAACCCAAGATGAATCAGTTTTTCAAAGTTGTTCTTAGGACAATAATTCTATTACTATATACATTGTTCTCTTGGTATATATCTCTCTCATTGCTCATTTCACTTTTCATTTTTTCATGCAAGTCTTTCCATGTATTTCTTCCCCTTCCCCCCCTATTTAATAGTATTTTATTTTTTCTAATTTCATGTAAAGATAGTTTTTTTTTTTTATTTTTTTTGAGGGAGGAAGGCAAGGCAATTGGGGTTAAGTGACTTGCCCAAGGTCACATGGCTAGTAAGTGTGTCAAGTGTCTGATGCCAAATTTGAACTCAGGGCCTCCTGACTCCAGGGTTGGTGCTCTATTCACAGTACCACCTAGCTGCCCCTAAAGATAGTTTTCAATGTTCACTTTTATAAGATTTTGAGTTCCAAATTTTCTTCCCCCCACTCCTTCCTCCTTAAGAGAGCAATCTAATCTGATATAGGTTGTACATGTACAATCATGTAAAACATATTTCCACATTCGTCATGTTGTGAAAGAAGTATCAGAACAAAAGAGAAAAACTACAAGAAAGAAAAAACAACCAAAAAAAAGGTGAAAATGGCATGCTTCTCTCTGCATTCAGACTCCATAGTTCTTTATCTGGATGTGGATGGCATCTTCCATCATGAGTGTTTTGGAATTGTCTTACTGTATTTGCTGAGAAGAGCTAAGTCTATTATAGATGATCATTGCACAATGTTGCTGTTATTGTGTACAATGTTCTCCTGGTTCTGCTCACTTCATTCAGCATCAGTTCATGTAAGTCTTTCCAGGTCTTTCTGAAATCCACCTGCTCATCATTTCTTATAGAACAATAGTATTCCCTTACATTTGTATACCACAACTTGTCCAGCCATTCACCAACTGATGGGCATCAGCTCAATTACCAATTCTTTACCACCATAAAAAGAGCTGCTATAAATATTTTTGTACACGGGGGTCTTGTCTCCTTTTTCACAATCTCTTTGGAATAGAGACCTAGGCATGGTATTGCTGGATCTAAAGATATGCCCAGTATTATAATCCTTTGGGCATAGTTCCAAATTGCTTTCCAGAATGGTTGGGAGTCTACCTGCCAAGACAAACCTAGGAACTATATGAATACAATTACAAAATACTTTTCACACAAATAAAGTCAGATCTAAATAATTGGAAAAATACCAATTGCTCCTGAGTAGGCTGAGCTAATATAATAAAGACAATTCTACCTGAATTAGTTTGATTATTCAGTGCTGTAGCAATCAAACTACCAAAAATTATTTATAGAGCTAAAAAAAATAATAAAATTCATCTGGAAGAACAAAAGATCAAGAATGTCAACAGAATTGATGAAAAAAAATGCAAAGGAAGGTATCCTTGCTGTACTAGCTCTAATATGTTATAAAGCAGCAATCATCAAAACTATTTGGTAGTGGCTAAGAAATAAAGTGGTAGATCATTGGAATAGGTTAGGTATACAAGACACAGTAGTCAATGACTACAGTAATCTACTGTGTGATAAGCCCAAAGACTCCAGTTTCTGGGATAAGAACTATTTGACAAAAACTGCTGGGAAAACTGGAAAATTGTATGGCAGTGTAAAGCCACACATGAGCAGCTTTTCAGAGGACTGCTGCTGTGAACAGCTTTCAAGGTTCTGATTACATAGTATAGTGAACACTATTTATTCAATAACAAATCAGAGCAAAACATTCACAGAAAAGCAAGGTACAGCATTCACAATGTTACAACTTATCACAGAAAAACAAAATACAGCATTCACAATGACTTATCACTAAAATGACCACATAGTCTTCACCAAAGTGGTTACAATAGTTTTCACCAAAGTATAACCATTTAGTAACTCAATCATTCAATCATCCTTAAGTAGGCTTGCCTCCTTACTCAATTATTCTATCAACATTAAGGAGGCTTGCCTGGGTAGTACATTCATTTAGTCAATCACAGAGTCCTTAATTCAATCACAAAGTACAATCACAAATAAATTACATTTATATCAGTTACTACTCAACAGAAAATAACACAATTCAGCAGACAGGGCTTCCAGCTGTCTGACCATTATATCCATACCTAGTTAGTTACCAAAGAGGGAAGCACCAACATCTAGGTTTTCAAATTCAGGGGATGGGGGATGGGGAATGGGGGGTGGGGGGTGGGGGGTGGCCTTGATGGCTGCCCAGAGTCTCATCTGGCCAAATCACACAACTCTTTCCAAAGTGAGTCCCAAAGCAAAACCTCACATCAGAGTCAGTCACTACTCAGTAATCATGTCTTTTCATCTTGACTCAGGGCAGGCTTTCAGCTTTCATGGTTTCCCTTCCATGGTCTCATCTCCTACCTGAATTTACCAAACTGTCATTTGGGTTCAAAGGTAGACAGCTCCTAGCTCCTTGTCCAGCTTTCTGTGCAGTTCCTGTTCCACACTGAAGCTCACAGTGTCCAGTCCACCTTAAATCCTTCGAAGTCTCTATTCCTGGGAAGTCAAGGCTTAACAAAGCCACAAACAGACAAAGTGTTGACACCACAGTCATACCTCCTCTGGCAGCTCTGGCTGGCCCTCAGAAGTCCTCAGCAGCTTGGCTGGCCCCCAGAAGAAGCTCCACCATCACAAGTTCCCAGGAAATTCTGACTTTCCCAGCTGGAGTTTTTCCTTATATACAGTATTGCTCCTCCCTGTTCAGCCCCTTCCTATTACATCAGCAACAGGGGTTCATACCTACTGTTTCTTTAACAGAGGCTTAATTTCAAACTAGGTGTTAAGTATCTCTTGGCTTAACAATACAAAAAGATCTTCACATTTCATTACTATTACAGGCAGAAACTAGGCATAGATCAACACCTCACACTGTATACCAAGATAAGACCAAATTATATGATTTAGGCATAAAGGGTGATACCATAAACAAATTAGGAGATCAAGGAATCATTTACCTGTCAGATCTATGGAGAAGGAAAGAACGTATGACCAAACAGGAGATAGAGAACATTATGAAAGGCAAAATTGATCATTTTGAGCAACTAAGGTTAGAAGGAAAACAGAAACCTGGGAAACAATTTTTACACAAGTGTTTCTGATAAAGGCCTCATTTCTCAAATATATGGAGAACTGAGTCAAATTTATAAGAATACAAATCATTCCCCAATTGGTAAATGGTCAAAGCATATAAATTTCAAATGAACTAAAGCTTTTCATATGAAAAAATGCTCTGTCACTATTGATTAGAGAAATGCAAATCAAAACAACTCTGAGGTGCTACTTCACACCTATCAGATTGACTAATATGACAGGAAAGGAAAATTATAAATATTGGAGAAGATGTGGGAAAACTGGAACATTAGTGCATTGTTGGTGGAGCTGTGAACGTTCCATGTGTTTCTAAAATCAAACAGCTCATCATTTCTTATAGCATAGTAGTATTTCATCACAATTGTATACCACAACTTGTTTAGCCATTCCACAATTGAAGAACATCTATCATTTTAACCACTCTGATAAGTGTGACTGTAAGATGATACCTGAAAGTTATTTTAATATGCATTTCTCTAATCAATAATGCTTTAGGGCATTTTTTTCACATGACTATGTAGGGTTTTGATTTCTTCATTGAAAAATTGCTTTTTTATATCCTTTGATCATTTATCAATTGGGGAATCACTTGTATTCTTGTAAATTTGACAAAATTTTTTAAATTTTTGAAAAATGAGACCTTTATCTGATAGACTATCTATGAAAATTTTCCCCCTATTTCCTGCATCCCTTCTAATTATGACTACATTAGTTTTATTTGTACAAAACCTTTTAGATATAACTGAAATTATCTATTTTATATCTCACAATGCTCTGTATCTCTTATTTATTCATAAATTGTTTTCCTATCCATGAATCTAATAGCTAATATGTTCCATGTTCTTCTAATTTTCTTATTATATCTCCCTTTATATCTAGGTCATATATCCATTTTGACTTATCTTGCTACATAGTTTAAGCCCAATTTTTGCCAGCCTGCTTTCCAGTTTTCCCAACAATTTTTACCAAATAATGAATTCTTATCCCCCAAATTTAAATCTTTACATTTGTCAAACACAAGGTTACTATAACCCTTTACTGCTACACATTGCACACCTATGTTGTTCCACTGGTCTGCCTTTCTAAGTTAGTGCCAAGTAGTTTTGATATTTATTGCCTTTTAATATAGTTTGAGGTCTGGTACTGCTGAACCTTCTTCCTTTACATTTTTCCCCCATTAGTTTCTTTGAAATTTTTGACCTTTTATTCTTTCAAATGAATTTTGTTATTTTGTCTGAGTAAAAAAAAATTTTTTTTAGTAATTTAATTGGGATGGCATTGACTAAATAGGTTAGGTAAAATTGTCATTTTAATTATATTGGCTTTGCCTACCCATGAACAATTAATATTTTTCCAATTATCCAAAGCTTGTCTATATAAAGAATGTTTTATAATTACATTCACATAGTTCCTGGGTCTGTTTTGCAGATATACTCTTAGGTATTTTATACTGCCTATAGTTATTTTAAATGGGGTATCTCTTGCTATCTCTTCTTGTAGGTGGTGATATATAATGATGATGATTTATGTGAGTTTATTTTACATCCTATTACTTTACTAAAATTATTGTTTCAGCTAATTTTTTAGTTTAATCTTTAGGATTTTCCAAATATATTATCATATCATCTGCAAAAAGAGATAGTTTATTACCTTAATGACTCCTTCAATTTCTTTTTCTTCTTTTATTGCTATTGCTAGCATTTCTGAAACATTATTGAATAATATTGGTGACACATAGTGTAGTTTCCCTCTTTATCTTTTTTCTCAGTTTTAAAATCATTTTGGTAGTATTTTATTTTTTTCCAATTACATGTAAAGATAGATTTCAACATTCACTTTTATAAGAGTTTAAGTTCCAAATTTTTTTCTCCCTTCCTCCCTTTCCCATTCCCCCCAAGATGGCATGCAATCTGATATAGGCTATACATGTACAATTCTATTAGACATGTTTCCACATTAGTCATGTTGTGAAGGAAGAATCAGAACAAAAGGGAAAAACCATGAGAACTGTATTTCCCTCCCTCGTATTCCTCCCATCCCCCCATTTATTCTGTTTCTCCTTTCACCCTATCCCTCCTCGAAAATATTCTGCTTTTGACTACCCTGTCCTCCAATTTGCCCTCCCTTCTATCACACCCCCTCCCCCAACCCCCTTTCTTTCCTACTTTCCTGTAGGGTAAGATAACATACCCACAATTGCATGTGCATGTTATTCCCTTTTTGAGCCAGTTCTGATGAGAGTAAGGTTCACTCACTCTCCCATATGTCTCCCCTTTTCCCCTCCACTCTAAAAAGCTTTTTCTTGCCTCTTCCATTTGAGGTAATTTACTCCATTCTACTTCTCCCTTTCTCTTTCTCCCAGTACATTCTTCTCTCAACCCTTAATTTTATTTTTTAGATATCATCCCTTCATATTCAACTCACACCTGTGCCTCTGTCTATATATACTACCCTAATACTTTGGTCTTTTCATCATGAATGCTTGAAAGTCATTGAATATCCATTTTCCCCTCTGAAATATTATACTGTTTTTCTGGGTAAGTGATTCTTGGTTGTAATTCTAGCTCTTTGCCCTTTGGAATATCATATTCCAAGCCCTCTGATCCTTTAATGTAGAAGCTGCTAAATCTTGTGTTATCCTGACTTGTTTCTTTCTGGCTGCTTGCAATATTTTTCTACTTGACCTGGGAGTTCTGGAATTTGGCTATAATATTCCTGGAAGTTTCATTTTGGGATCTCTTTCAGGAGGTGACTGGTAGATTCTTTCAAATTCTATTTTACCCTCTGGTTCTAGAATTTCACGGCAGTTTTCCTTGATAATTTCTTTTTTTTTTTTTAAGCAATTGGGGCTAAGTAATTTGCCCAAGGTTACACGGCTAGTTTTGTGTGTGTGTGTGTGTGTGTGTGTGTGTTAAGTGTCTGAGGCTGGAACCAATCCTGGGTCCTCCCGACTCCGGGGCCAGCACTCTACTCACTATGCCACCTAGCCTCCCTGATAGTTTCTTGAAAGACAATGTCTAGACTCTAAAAAAATTATTTGTTTGTAGTTTTCAACATTTGCTTTCATAAGATAAGATTCTGAGTTTCAAATTTTCTCTCCCTCTCTCCTCCCCCCTCTTCAAGATGGCATGCAATCTGATAGAGGCTTTACTTATGCAGGCCTTTTAAAAAATCATGGTTTTCAAGTAGTCCAATAATTTAAAAATGATCTCTCTTGGATCTATTTTCCAGGTCAGTTGTTTTTCCAATAAGATATTTCACATTGTCTTCTATTTTTCATTCTTTTAGTTTTATTTTGTTTCTTGATTTCTCATAAAGTGATTAGCTTCCATTTTCTCCATTCTAATTTTTAAGGAATTATTCTCTTCAGTGAGCTTTTGGACCTTCTTTTCCATTTGGCCAATTCTACTTTTAAAGGCATTTTTCTCATTGTTTTTTTTTGGACCTCTATTCCCATTTGACCTAGACTGTTTTCTAAGGTGTTATTTTCTTCACGATTTTTTTTTTTTTTGTGTGTGTGTTTCCTTTACCAAGCTGTTGACTTGTTTTTCATGATTTTCTTGCATCACTCTCATTTCTCTTCCCAGTTTTCCCTTTACCTCCCTTACTGGATTTTCAAAATTCTTTGTGAGCTCTTTCATGGTCTAAGACCAATTAATATTTTTCCTGGAGGATTTGGATGTAGAAGCATTGACCTTCATATTTTCTTCTGAGAGTGTTTTGAGCTTTCATGTCACCGTAATGCCTTTCTATAGTCAAGAGGTTTTTTTCCCCATTATTTACCCATTTTCTCAGTTTATTGCTTGACTTTTTTACTCTTTGTTAAAATAGGGATCTGCTTCCAGTGTGGAGGGCACACCATCCCAAGCTTCAGGGGTTTTGTGCAGCTACTTTCAGAGATACTTCTAGGGACCTCTACATTTTCCGTTTTTCCAGGGTGGTATGATCTAAGGAGAGGTGTTTACCACTCTCCTGGTCTGTGCTCTGGTCTGTGAATGACCATAAGTATTCTCTTCTGTTCTGTAATTGTAAGGAGAGTTCCCCCCCGCCCCCCCTTCACTGTTGCTGCAAACTCTGCTATGCTAGTGTTTCTCCTCACCCTGGGACTGCCACCTAGGACTGCAATCTGGATCTGAGTATGGGCAAAGCAAGAGTCCTGCCCCAGTGCTAGTAAAAAGACCCCTGTAATCTTCTTCTGAGCAGTTGTTTGACCCCCTTACTGTCTGTGAGCTGCGAGCTCCAGAAATAGCCACTGCCACTGCTGCTGATGATTCAGTTACACTAAAGGCCTGCTCCTGGTTTGCTGGAGCTGGGCATGGCCTGTGCACCACTCTTACCCAGGAGCACTTGACATTTTCTGCTGACCATCTAAATTTGTCTTTGGAGTCTGTGGGCTGAGAAGTCTGGAAACTGTCACTGCTGCCAGTGATGCAGTCACCCTGAGCCCCATGCTGTGTTTGCTGGTGCTAGGTCTGTGCTGGCACAACCTGTGCTGCTGCACTGTGCTCCTCTCTTACCCTACTGCAACAGACCCTGTTGACCTTCCAAGTTGCCTTAGGCTGGAAATTTGTTTCACTCTGCCTTTTTGTGGGTTCTCCTGCTCTAGAATTCATTTAATTTTTTAAAGGTATTTGGAGGGTTTGGGGGGAGGAGTTCGGGTGAGTTCCTGCCTTTACTCTGCTATTTTTGGCTCTGCCAATCCCTTTCTTTCAATTAAATCTATTTTAGCTTTAACATGGTCTGAGATCATGATTGCTATCCCTGCCTTTTTTTTTTAACCTCAGCTGAAGCAAAATAAATTCTACTCTAGCCCTTTAAGTGTATATCTTTTCATTTTTAATTATTTCTTGCAAACAGCATATTGTTGGATTCTGATTATTAATCCATTCTATCCATTTCCATTTTATGGACAAATTCCATTCACAAAGTTATAATTACTAGTTGCGTATTTCCCTCCAACCTATTTATCCTTCTATCCCTCTTCACTTCTAACCACTACCTTGCCCTATTCCTTAATCTATCCACTCCCTAAGGGTCCTTCCCTTATCCTCTTCTTATCATCCTCCTAATTTTTAATTTACCCATCCCTCTAAGTCCTTCCCTTATCCTATCCCTTCACTCTGTTATTTCTTCATAAATTTAGAAGACTTGTATACTCTTCTAGATGTGTTTGTTCCCTCTTTAACCCAGTTCAGATCAAAATAAGACTCTAGCACTACCAACCCTCTACCCCCACTATCAGTTCTTCCTTTCACTCTCTACCCAGTTTTATTTTTTAGAATCAATCCATCATACTCAGCTCAGCCTAAGCCTTTCTTTCAGACTACCCAGGAAAAGACAGTGCTAAGAATACTGGTAATATTTTCATATATGAGAAGTAAACAGTTTGACCTTACTGATTAAATTGATCCTTTAATGTTTTTTTTTTTCCTTTTGGAGGGGGGAAGGTAGGCAATTGGGGTTAAGTGATTTGCCCAAGGTCACACAGCTAGTAAGTGTTAAGTGTCTGAAGTCAGAATTGAACTCAGGTCCTCCTGACTCCAGGGCTGGTGTTCTATTTACTGCACCTTCTAGATGCCATTGGCTTTAACATTTACCTTATGTTTCTCCTGAATCGTGTATGTTAAATTTTCCAATAAGTTCCGTTTTTTTTTTTTTTGGAGGGCAATTGGGGTTAAGTGACTTGCCCAAGGTCACATGGCTAGTTTTGTGTTAAGTGTCTGAGGCCGAATTTGAACTCAGGTCCTTCTGAATCCAGGGCCAGTGCTGTATTCACTGCACCACTTAGCTGCCCCATAAGTTCTGGTCTTTTGTCATGGATACTTGAAAGTCTTTCAGTTCACTGAATGTCTATTTTTTGTTCAGGATTATACTCAACTTTGCTGGATAAGTTATTCTTGGTCATAACACCAGCTTTTTTGCTTTGTGAAATATGTTCCAAGACCTATAGTCTTTTTTTTTTTTTTAAAGCACTTGGGGTTAAGTAACTTGCTCAAGGTTACATGGCCAGTTTTTTTGTGTGGGTGCTAAGTATCTGAGGCCGGAACTGATCCCGGGTCCTCCTGACTCCGGGGCCGGTGCTCTTACTGCGCCACCCAGCTGCCCCGATCTATAGTCTTTTAATGTAGAAGGTGCTATGTCTTGTATAATCTTGATAGTAGCTCTGGTATTTAAACTTTTTTTTTCTTGTTGTTTATAATACTTTTTCCTTAACCTGGAAGCTTTGAAACTTAGCTATGATATTCCTTTAAGTTTTCTTTCTGAGATCTCTTTCAGGTGGTGGATGAGTAGATTTTTTCTATTTTTACTTCAACCTCTCATGACAAAACTTCAGGGCAATTTTCCTTAATAATTTCTTGTAATATTGTAACAAACTTTTTTTGGTTATAACTTCAACATATATTGTCTCTCCTCAAATTGTTTTCCAGATCAGTTACATTCACTTCTATTTTTTTTATTCTTTTGATCATTATTGTTTATGTTTTATTTCTTGGTGTCTTATAATGTCATTAGTTCCTCCTTGCCCAATTCTAGTTTTCAAGTAGTTTCTTCCTTGAGTCTTTGAATCTCTTTCTTCAAATGGATGACTTTTCTTTTCAAAATTTTCCACAGTTGTTTATTTTTTTTCCCTAATTTTTCTTCAATCTCTCTTAACTTGATTTTCGAAGTCCTTTTGAAGTTCTTCCATGAATTCTTTTTGGGATTGTAACCATTTGCTGTTTCTCTTTTGAGTTAGGAGTGACTGTTTTAGTTCCTCTGAATATGAACCTGAATTTTCTCTAACCCTACAGGAGCTGTCTATAGTTGGGTTCTTTCTCTTTTGCTTACTCATTTTAACTTAATTTCATTTTTAGCAGCTTATGGCTCTTGTCCAGGGGATGTGGGGAATGGTGTCCAGGCTTCAGTACTTCTTATTTTATTTTCTGAGCTCTGTTGGGAGCCCAAACTCAAGCATCCACTCTACAAGCCACTGCTAGGCTTCCCCTTCCCCATTATCACCATGCAGTCTGGAAAATGCTCTAGCCCCCAGTGGTCTCTTCCTCAGGTGGCTGAAAATTCCAGCTCTCCCCTCTGCCCTGAAGCCAAAAGCAAGGGTTTGTCCCTCCAGTATGCTACTTACAGCAGCCCCAGGAACCTGTCTGGTCAACACTGTTGGGCCTGGGACAGGGATGGGTCCCTTCAATCTTCTTATCCCCTGTCACTGCCCAGAGGTCAAAGTTCTTGAGGTCAAAGCTTCCTCCAGAACCAGCTACCTCTAAGGTTTGTTGCTTGTTGATGCAGGTGAGTTTGCCTGAAGGTAGAGTCTGCTTGGAAGTGTTGACACTTCACTTGAGCAGAACCTCTGCCTCTAGAAGGGTAGAACCTCAAACCCTGGAAGTAGGTAGAATCTTTCCTGAGGTCCACTCCAGCTGTCTTAGGAAAACTGCTTTATCCTGACTTTAAACAATTTAAATCTAAAATTTCTGTAGCTCTATGTTCACTTTGAGGTGATACTGTCTTTTTTTGTGGAGGAAATGTGGAGAGCCTGGAATTTTCTGACCTACTCCATCATCTTTCCTCAACCTAAACATTCTGAGAAGGAGTTCATAAGCTTTTCTAGATGACCAAAAGGTCCATGACACACAAAAATGACATATACATACATCCCTTAACACAGCAGGGATAAACAAATATCTGCTGAATGAATCCTTAACTTAATGGGACACAGAATGAGAATTAAGGAACATAAGAATGGACTGAGAGAAAAACATAACAAATTAAGCTACTCAAGTAGTAAATCAATTTATTAAGTGTAAGAAATAAAACTCATGAACAGCAACAGTGACAAAGGATAAATCAATATGAAGTGTATTTCTATTTTAATAATCAGCTGGTTCTCTTTCAGAACTGAACTCCATTCACTGGGAAAAAAAGAAGGCATCTATCTTTGTAAAGAACAAGGATATGGGATTCAATTCCACGGTCCAAATAAATCTAGTCACCACCAACCTATGTGGTGGTTGAGGGTCAAGTGGAGCTAAGGACTGACAGAACACATTCTAGAATATTTTTCTTGTAGGGGAACAAGGAAGAGAGGATTAGAGGGACAAAATTGTTGGATGAATGGTTGGTTCTTTGCTCCATGGAATCTTCATTCTCTTCCTGACAGATCTTAGCTAGAGAAGGAGTAAGGCTTTTATTTGGATAAACCAACTATGGCCCAAATTACAGAAACCATGAAAAAACCAAGGGTTTCAAAGGAATAGGTAGGTACTAAGCCATAAACACCTCAACTGGCTATAGCAAGGGATGACAGGAAACCAGGGAATGGGAGTAAGAAACTTAGTGTGAGGAAAATCAGAAATGAGGATACAAGACATATGAAAACTTGAAGTATTTTCTCTGGGAAGAACCACCAGTAGCAAAATGGTTCTATACCTAATGCCTACCCCAGTACAGAGCCTCAGCGGAACTGCAGAGGGCTGATTCTTAGACCAATCACATCTTTGCCAATTTCTGTCACCTATGGAAAAGAAAAGAAAAAAAAAGCTAGTGAGACAAAGAGAAGTTTAGAGCATCCAAGAATGAGAAGGGTTCAAGTGGATATTTATGTGGGGCTGAGAGGCCCAAAACATATTTGCTCCATTAACTACTGAGCAAGGTGATAGATTCAGAACCCTTTACTCATTGACATGGAGCAGTAAAGAAGGTGGAGAAAAGAGAAATCTTTGTCCTTGAAGAATCCCCCTGGACAGTACTTACTGTGGTGACACGGCAGATCTGGCCCTGAAACTCAGGACAGTAGCAAGCCCCACTGAGAGGACACTTCTCCACTGGCTTGCCACGGTAAATTGGTCGGTAGGATGCAGCACAGATGTCAAAAGGGTTGTGCATGTCATAATTGAGTTGGTAGGCATCTGTGGGGTTCTTCTCACAGGCTGACAGGATCTTTCGTGTCTAGGGATGTCAGAGAGAGGAAAGGTGATGGTTCACTGAAGATCCTTTTACCATCCCATTGAATGTTTTAGCAGTATTTTTGCCCCTTGTTGCTGTTGCTGTGAATAAAGCCCCCACTCCTTTAAAGTTTCCTTTTATAAATGGTCCAGAATTGTGACTGATGTGGCAGGCACTAAGAAGTTAAATCACCCTCTCAGGGTCACACAGCCAGCATGCATCAGAGGAGACCTGAACCCAAGTCATTCTGACTCTGAGGCTGGCTCTCTTTGCACTATGTGATGCTGTCACTCTAAAGAATATATATTCAGGGCAACTAGGTGGCACAGTGAATAGAGCACCAGCCCTGGAATGAGTTTAAATCTGGCCTCAGACACTTGACACACACACTAGCTTGTGTGAGGTTGGACAAGGCACTTAACCCCAATTGCTTAGCCTTCCCCTGTCCAAAAAACCAAAAATATATATCCCCAGGTTATTCAAGAGACACATTGTTTCACTGGATGAGGGGGAACACCCATTCTTCCTGTTTTGTGTCTTTCATCCCCAAAATAGTACTTTTGACTGATAGTCCTTCACAAGCTTGGCATACTTCATCTCAGTCACAGGAAGTCATGACTCTTCCACTGAACTGATGGGAACATTGCTATTTTGAGTGAGGTATGGAATATGTATATATATATATATATATATATATATATATATATCAAGAGAGAGAGAGAGACACACACACACACACACATACACAGACAGACAGACAGACATATATACACATATGAATACACACATGTGTGCCTATACACACACATACATGGTTGTGGCATTTTCTTTTTCTTAATTTAGGGAGAAGGGTCTTACCTTCAGAATTCTATAACCCTTCTTCCTAAATTAAGGAAAATAAAGTATTACTGTTGTGGAATCCTGGAGATAAAAAAACTGAACTTGTCATTTCTGGGGGCATATAATCAGCCTTCTTATTGGTCCCATGTCCAGCTGTTCAACACCTGGATTGAATAAATTTATTCTTTCCTCAATCTCTAGAGCCAAAGAAGTACCCAGTGAAGACTTATCTGCCTCCATGGTACCTGCTGTGGGGGCAAAGATCCTAGGGTTTCTCCTTCTGAATATACTTGACCAACCCTGATTTACCCCTTAATTGCTTAAGAAAGTGCTGATTACCTGCTGGGACACTTCAGGCTTGGGCCCCAGTTCTAACAGGCGCCTTGCAAAGGTAGCAGCAGTCTTGAAATTCTTGAGTTTAAAGAAGAGATTAAGGGCTGTTCGAAGCACCAAGATCATATGCACAGGCTGCAGATTGGAGTGGGTGAAGTAAGCTGCCATCTGGTGGGAAGAAAGGAGAATACAATTAGTGCTCTAGTTCTAGGGGCTTGAATATCCCCATGTCAGGTTGGTGCTCTAAAAATTTACAGTAGCTTAATGTGAGGCTCTGACCTAAGTTCATCAACAGAAGCAGGACTAAGTAGAAGGTACTCTGAAAAAAGAGACCTTGTGACTCAATTACACAGCAGAGGGGTAGCTTCATGGTATGGGGGACTGGTAGGAAAGGGAAACAATATTTAAAGCATAGGCCGTCATATTCTTTACTTTGCCTTGAGCTTAGACCTAGACTCTGTCCCAGCTCAATCTCTCTCTCTTTTTTTAAGCAATCGGGGTTAAGTAACTTGCTCAAAGTTACATGGCCAGGTGTTTCTGGGTGGGTACTAAGTGTCTGAGCCTGGATTCAATCCCCAGGTCATCCTGACACTGGAGCTGGTGCTCTTACTCGCTGTGCTACCTGGCCACCCCTCAATCTCATTTCTTACTGACTCTAAATTAAATACCATGTCAAGATGGAGCCCCATTTTTCAAGCTATGGTGAGAGATGATCACAGAAAGATTCCAGGGCTGGGGAAAGGGCCTACAGTTCTCACCTCACAGATGCGCTTCTGTTGTTCTAGACTCTCCTTGGGCAGCTTCTTCCTCTCAATTTCCATTGACAAGCCCACAATGTATTCACGGCAGATGGCAATGAGCTGCTGTGCCTGAGAAAAGGGGTCAAAAAGGCAGGGTCAGGGCCCAGTAGAGAAGGTATGAGGAGGGCCAGGGAGTCACACAACTTCTTACCTCAGCAATTTCTTGCTTATTATCCACTACAAGAAGTGGAACGCTGAGCAGGATAGAACGGAATTTCTCCACTGCCTCCTCAAACTTGCCCGCTGTAGTGAGCTGATAGCATAGTTGCAGTCGTTGGATAAGGTCATTAAGCTTCAGCCCCACAGCTGGTACACCATTCTTTAGTCCTGCATCCTTCCTACAAAGAGGAAAATCAGGAAAGAAAGGAGATATTAGGGGCCAGTTAAAGGTCAACACCAACTTTGTGGGTGGCCTGGAAGCTGGGAAGTACAGTGTCAAGGGGAGTGAACAGCCTGAATACCAACCTTTTGCTCTCAAACAGATTCTAGGACAAACCTGGCTCTGTCACTGGCCAAATTGTGGGTCTTCAAGCTGAAATTCTGTTATTTTAAACACTTACTCTATTGTTTTAGGAATCGAAGGGAGAGTAGGACCTTACCAGTTGCGGTTTGGGTACCCATACATGGTGGGTAGGCAGGGCAGAGCCTGGTACGTGGTCCGGCCTCGGGCATATGTCTGCAGAAATAACTGCTTATAGGGGCCAAATTGGGTTACCCCAACCTGGTCATGAAGGAGCTGTAGGCAGAAGACAAAACATGTGAAAATCTTGTAAACTGAGATGCTTCTACAGAGTTTACAGCATACAAACTATCCTTGAAAGGGTACTTACTCCATTGACATGGAACTTGGTAGGCAAGTAAAAGACGGGGAGAAGGAAAGGAACTACTAACCAGTGGGTCAGCTGGAGAGATAATGGAAAAGAGGAGGGAAGGGAATGGGATGGGCAGAGAGAAGCATGTATATTTATGGGAAGAGACAGCAGCTTTCATAGGATTAAGATGGATGCCTTGAGCTCCCTAGGGGGTCCTGGATGAAATAAACTGCAGGTTGCACTGAGACGACTTACCCGCATGGCTGTCTCAAAGGAGCCTGCCAAGATGTGGTCAACTGGCAGTTGGGAATTATTGCACCAGATCTGATGGGAGAAAAGAAATGTTTTAGTAACTAGACAGCATGGTGGGTAGAGTGCTGGACTTTCAAGTCAGGAAGATCTGATTTCAAATACTGCCATAGACACTAAGTGATGTGATCCTGAGCAAGTCATAACCTCTTTGTACTTTATTTTCTTCATCTGTAAAATAAAAGTGCTGGACTCAAAAGTTTCTAAGGTCCCTTACAGCTCTAAATACAGATTCTATGATCCTATGAAGGTGAAAAACATACTTCTTTCTCCCATCTCCCATCCCTTTAAGTTTTACCAGATTTGTTTGTCACCAATTACATATTAGCTAGTTCAGGAATAAGGCAGTACCCAAAGGACAAAATCAGAATTAGGGGACTACAGTGACTATCTAATCAAATCTATATCTGGAAAAGAATACCTTTTACATCCCTTTATAAGTGGTTATCTAAAAAAAAATAAAAGTTGGAAAAAGAAAATAAGTGGTTATCTAATTTTTATTTGAAAATCTCCAGTGAAAGGGCACCCATTACTACCTAATGAAGCCTCTTTCACTTTTTGGATAATCCTATAAAAAAGTCTCATTACTCTAGTCTCAATTTCCTTCTTCGCAATTTCAAGATTGTTCCTAATTTTGCTTTCTGAAGCCAAGCAGAACAAATCCGATTCCTCCTCCAAGTGACAAAGCCCCAATACCTGAAGAATGTTATCATGTCCTAACCTACCCCCCGAATTTCTCTTCTCCAGACTAAAACATCCCCAGTTCATTCAACTGATTTTCATGTATCATGTTTTCAAGGACCTTCACCTTTTTGATTGTCCTCTTTTTTCAATGTCCATTTAAAAATGTGATGCCCATATAAAACTGTGCATACCCTTAGATCCAGCAATACCACTACTAGGTCTGTATCCTAAAGAGATCATGAAAAAGGTAAAAGGACCCCACATGTATAAAAATATTTATAACAGCTCTTTCTGTGGTAGAAAAGAAATGGAAATTGAGGGGATGCCCATCAATTGGGGAATGGTTGAACAAGTTGTGGTATATGAATGTAATGGAATACTATTGTGCTATAAGAAATAATAAGCAGGTGGATTTAAGAAAAACCTGGAAAGATTTATATGAACTGATGACGAGTGAAGTGAGCAGACCCAGGAGAAACATCGCACATAGTAATAGCAACATTGTGCAATGATCAACTATGATAGACCTAGCTCTTCTAAGCAAACACAGTAAGACAGTTCCAAAAGACTCATGATGGAAAATGCTATCCAAATCCAGAGAAAGAACTATGGAGTCTGAATGCAGATCGAAGCATACTATTTTCACTTTTTTTTGTTTTTTCTTTCTCATGGTTTTCCCCTTTTGTTCTGATTCTTCTTCTACAACATGACTAATGTGGAAATATGTTTAACATGATTGTACATGTACAACCTATATGAAACTGTTTGCTGTCTTGGTGAGGGGAAGGGAGAAAAATTCGGAACTCAAAATCTTACAAAAATGAACGCTGAAGAGCTTCTTTACATTAAATTGGGGGAAAAACTATTAAGTAAAGAACAATGAAAAAAAGAGAAATCTTGGGGGAAAAATGCAATGCTTAGAACTGAAGACAATATTCCAACTGTGGCTTAACTAGGGATGAATACAACTTGATTATTACCACCTTATTCTTGGCTATTATGTCTCACTGCAACCTAAGATTATATTAGCATTCCTGACAGACATATCACACTGCTAAGTCCTGTTAAGCTTGCATTACACTAAAACTCCCAAATCTTTCTTGAACAAACTGCCTAGTAATGTTTTCTGAAACAGTTTTTTTGGAACCAAGTCTTATCCCTACAAAATTTGGTTTAATTAGTGCCCTACCTTGTTAAGACCTTTTAGAATTCTGTCCCACCATATTAACTAGCACATTCCCATCTAAGTCTTCATCTAAATCAATGGTAAAATATTAAACGCAATGAGGAAAGTATAACACCTGGAGAGTGTCCACTACAGAATTTGAGCCCAGTCATTCAACCACTTCCAAAGCCACTTAATTTTACTACTGCTTAGCCTACATTTCTCCATGTATTTCACAAGAAGAGCATGGATTACCTTATCAAACATTTTGTTAAGATCTAGATAATTTGTTGCTACTACCAGTTTAGTAACTTTTTTAAGAAATGAAATAAACTTATTCTGGTATAACACATTTCTGGCTAAGTTATAGTGGTTCTTTGAGATGATCTTTTTCTTTTGTAAACATTTTGTTAACTACCCTCCTATCTTAGAATAAAAGTGAAGCATTGTTCTCTTCTTTTTTGAAAACTGGCACATTTTCGTTTTCCTGTCCTTACAGTACCTCTCCAGTTGACACCCTTTCAAACAGCATTGACAATGACACAACAATCACACCTGCCAGTTTTCTGAGGTCCTGAAGGTACAGTTTATCTGCACTAGGTGACTTGAATCTGCTAACAGTAGTTAGGTATTCTTTTACTGTCTCCTTTTTTATCTTGTGTATTAATAACCTATTAGCTACATAGCCAGTTCAATTCAATAAACTTTTATTAAATGCTTATTATGTGCCAGGCATTGTGAAAGCTACTTCCCCCTACAGACAATTGTAGATGGTGCATTAAATACAGTGCTGGGCCTAGAATCAGAAAGAACTGAGTTCAAATTTAGTTTCGCACACTTCTTCTTTTTTTAAAGCAATTGGGGTTAAGTAACTTGCTCAAGGTTACACGGCCAGTTATTTCTGGGTGTGGTGCTGAGTATCTGAGCCCGGATTTGATCCAGATCATCCCGACACTGGAGCCAGTGCTCTTACTCGCTGAGCCACCTGGCCACCCCTAAGCAACTGGGGTTAAGTAACTTGCTCAAGGTTACACGGCCAGGTGTTTCTGGGTGGCTGCTAAGTGTCTGAGCCCGGGATTCAATCTCCAGGTCTTCTCAACACTGGAGCCGGTGCTCTTACTCGCTGTGCTACCTGGCTGCCCCTCGCACACTTCTTAGCTACATGATCTTGAACAAGTCTCTTAACCTCTGTCTCGGTTTCTTCAATTGTAAAATGGGGATAATAAAAGCACCTCCATTTTAGGACAGTGCCTGGCATATATCAGGGGCTTAATAAATGCTTGTTCCCTTCTCTTACTTACCTGAGTAGGACTCGTTCCCTTTGTGGGGGGCACAAAGAATCCATCTTCAGTACTTCCGGCTGCCCCGGGGGGAACATCCTGGAGAGGAAGAGAAATTCACTCTCTTGGTTTTCTTACCCCTTTACTCTGAGAAATTTAAAGCGTGGGAACTATTGCCTCAAGCCCCCACACCCAGTAAAGTGAATAAAAGATTTGTCTCTAATTACAGAACCAGGAGAATCACAGGAAAAAAAAATTACACAGCATTTTTTTCATGTGGGCCCTTAGGGCCCTTTCCTACACCACCTTTTCCTTCCAAAGGAAGGAAAGCAGACTAAATAGACATTACCAAGGGAGATAGAAAGCCTCAATCTCCATCCTTTGGGAGACCTCAGTCTTACGCCGCAGCCCCTACTGAGCAATGCACAAAAGCAGGAAGAGAACTCTCCATACTAGCTCAGGTGGAAGCTCCAGGTCTTCCTCTACATCCCAGCCACCTCCTTCTTCCTGTCCTTTAGCAAGAGCTTCATCGCCAAAACCCTCTGCAGCTTCCACAAACCCATCTGTAAGGAAAATCCAAATTTTTGTAGGCCTCAGATAGATGTACAGCCATAGTCTCAGGAACGCTGAACTCTACAGGCCTAGTTGGCCCCCATTAGTCTGGAAACCTTCAGATTGGCCCCTTAGGTTCCAATCCAATGGCCACTCAATCTCTGAATCTGTTTCACCGACTTTCCCTTGTGCAAATCTCTCACCTTCGTCCAGCTGCAGTTCTGCATCCTCTCCCCAGCCTTCAGTGCCAACAGTATCAATGTCAATATCAGCAGCCAGTGCACCTCCTTTCCCTGTAAGGATGGGGAAGAGAGAGGTCACAGAGCTGAGGTACCGAGAAGGTCCTGACCTTCCAGCAGATGTTTCTTAACCCTGTTTATTCCTTTCAATCCAAGGCCTAACTTACACAGATGAAGTCAGCAACTCTTTAGAAGGGACACCCAGGGTTCTCTTTTTTTTCTTTTGGTATTTGGGAAAGAGATAATATGTTAACTCTTGAAAGTTGGGAACTATTACTGTGCTAAATGTTGAAATCAGGGTCAACTTTCATAATAAATAAAGGACAGAGAAGCTGGGATAGAACCAATTCATATGTTCCTGAAAATTGGCCTTTGTGCCAGATAAACTCTAAGATTATAATCCCTTCCTCATAGTCTTTTATTTCTCTCTAAAATATGGCCTAAATCTGTCTTACTTCAATTCAGATCCATTAGAGAAGTCAGCTACTCTTCACAAACTTAATATTTTTATTCAGTTTTCCTTGCAAGTGACTCAAACTTAATTTCCTCAACTTTCCCCTCTACACCTCATATGTAGCCCTCCCATTACTTCTACTTCTCTTTCCTAAATTTCTCTAAGTTTCCCGCATCTTTTGGGGAAGAAATCAAAACCAAGTCTTCTTCTCAGGCCTTCCTTTCTCTTCCTTATGTCTATGATCATGAACATTATATAGGTAGAATCCTCCTGAATGTGGAAAAAGGCCCTCAAGCAAGGAAGCTTGGGGTTCTTTTTTTTGGTGTATACTTGGTCTGAAGGCTCTTTCTCAGCACTCTACTGGAAGATCTTGAAGTATTTTATAATCAATGTCTTGGGAGCAGATCATAATGTTCCTAGCTAGAAACCAGAGAAAAGATGTACTTTGTCTACATCTACCTACATGTTCCTCTTATCGAGGTGAGGATAAAGATGAAGTGAGTTGGAAGTCACAGTTCTTGGGCATATATGGTTTTGAGCTCTCAAGAACAGAAAGACTAATAGAGCAAACACCCAAATAAAGAAGGTGCAAAAATGATGACTGTTGTTTCAAAGATACACAGAACAGTGGCATTTTAAGGCAGGGTCATGGTATAGGCAGCTTCATATTTCTAGAGGTTCATGTCCCATGAGGGTCCACCCAGAAAAAAAGGCAGATGGAGCCAAAGGAAAGGATATACAGCTCACAATATCCACTGAGTTCTACCAATTAATCAATCAGTAAACATTTATTAAGCACCTATACACCAGTCACTTTAATAAAGAAAGAGTGGTAATAGATAGCTAACAGCTAGTGGACATGCTGTATACTTACCCTTGCTGGCAATAGAACCCTCAAAGAAGCCTTTGGAAACAGTTAGCAGGGGCCAGTTTGTGTCCAATGGCATGATGGGTGCAGGTGGCTGAAGCAGTCTGGCATTAGGGTCAATGTCTGGAATCTGAAGGGTGATCAAGAATAGCCACAAGGTTATAAAAAACAAAAGGAAAATGTCTGGACCTTCAAAGATTTATACACCAAAGTCCCTTCTAGGAGCTCAGACTTTCCCCCAATTTAGACTGAAGAAGCCTAATCTGGGACTTACTGTCTCCTTCTCTGGGTCAAATGTCTCCTTGAGGCTCTCTGCTTCCTCATCTAGACCATGAGTAGCAGCTGTAAGGTAGGCCAGGGATTCTGTGGAGGAAATAGACCTCAATTCTAGACATCTGCTTTCTCTATATTTTTTAATCTGGATATTATTATCAGTGTTTTATCTGGAGAGAACCTTTTCTTTTTCTGGTTTCTTAAGAAGTGAGAGTTCCTTTTGGAGGAATGAAAAGGTGTGGTAGGTTATGAGGGGAGAAACACAGTTCTAAAGGGAAAGTAGAATCATTACCTTCTCTATCAGATGATTCCTAAATTACCATTTTAAACTGGCTGTTCTAGTACACCAAACTCATCCCCTTACTTCTGACTTGCCAGGACACCACAATCCAACAGACCTAATATGAATGGCATCCTCCTTTGGGTTGTTAGGTGGTCAGGTTATTATGGTGTGGTTAACTATAGATCATTCTTGATCTGGGAGATTTGTAGAAGCTGGTTCTAGTACTGAGCTAGTCTATAATTTTGAGAGAGATTTACCTTTACATGGAAATCACCCATCTATTTTTTGGGAATTCTGATTCCATGCCTCTCAAACTCCTATATTACACTAACATCTATACTTCTACTCTTCCTGAACTGTACCTTCTTTTTGGTCGGAATATGTGAACCCTCGTGATGGCAGGCCTTCTGAGGAGAACAAAAGGAAGCATACAAACCCAGATCCTTGACCATAACAGATATATATTACAGAATGGAAAACATTGGTTCTTCCTTAAGAGTCTAAAGGACCCGACAGGTATTTTAAACTCACTCTGCCCACAATTCTTCAGGATGCGCACACGTTCTGAAACATCACCTAGGTACAGGGCATTTTGGTAATGGCCACTCATGTCTTTTCGGATCTCAGCTGCACAAGACAGGAAGAAATATCAGGTCATGTCCTCTTCTCTTTCTTTCCTCCCTCTTCCACAGAGCCTCTCTTTCCATCCCTGGTTTTAGGAACCTTACCAATCTTCATCATCTTGCGAAGTTTCTCAAGGTTGCCAGTGATAAGGTATAGGAAGGAAAGTTTATCAAAATTCTTGGTGCGCTGGTAGCACATCTCCACAATCTGATGGTTTCCCTGGAGCAGAGCCACTTCTCCTAGCTTTTCCCAGCAATTCTTGTCATCTAGAGCCTTGGCCGCTTCTAGGGCAATCTGAAGATATCCCAAGAGATAAAACTGAGAGGTTAAGAGTGGCTGTTGCTAACCTAGGAACTCTTGATGACTTAGACTTCAAGTGAAGTTACTGGGGCACTGGTTATATACACTTTCAACGCTATTAGACCTTACTCTTATTTTGTCTGATTGAAATCACCCTGTCATATGTATATTCCTAAGGGATTTGTGATCCAGGTCTGGGAACCAAATCAGCTTTGCCACTGTCTGGCTCCACAACTTGGAGTGGGCTAGGGAAAATGGAAGGGGCTAACTGTAGAAGCTGGATGACCACTTGTCTGTTATAGGGGGATGGTTTGAATATATGTATTGTATATATGGTATATATGTTTTGTATATATGGTTCGAATTTGATAGTTTCTAAGGTCCCCAGTAATTCTGGGATTAACTTGCATAGATTTTCAACAAATTATTCACTGAAAAGATATCAGAGAAGCTGTGGAACTCCATGAAATCAGTTCCAACTTAGCTAACCCATTCCCTGCATGCTGTATTGTTAGGTTCTTAAAGGTGAGTTAACTGGGGTCTCTGTTGTCATTGTTTTAGTTATTTTTTCAGTTGTGTATCACTCTGTGACCCCATTTGAGGTGTTCTTGGCAAAGATACTAGAATGGTTTGCCATTTCCCTTTCCAGTTCATTTTACAGATGAGGAGCTGAGGCAAACAGGGTTAAGTGACTTGCTCATGGTCAAACAGCTAGTAAGTGTCTGAGGCCAGATCCGAACTCAGGTTTTCCTGACTCCAAGCCCAGTGCTCTATCCACTGTGCTACCTAGCTGCCCCTGGGATCCTGTAAAGTAACACTAAAAAGGCGAATATTCAGAGTTGAATGGATGTGATGAACATCTCACATCATCATTTTAATGGACTCCTTTCAAGGAGGAATTTAATAAACTTCTCTCCATCTGAGGAATCAGAACAATGAATGCTGGGGTTTTGTTTTCCATTTTTGACTATCCTGTTCCTGTCCTGGGAGTGATAAAAGAAAGTGAAAACAGAACATCACAGGTTATGAGATATTCACAAAGACAAAGAACACAAATATAAAGCTGATACAGCTTACCATTTAAAAATTCTGAACTGCATTTGAGGATCTTCAATTACAAACCCAATTATCCAATTTTTCAACTACCAACTTATGTTTTGGTATTCCAAGAGATTGGTGGCTTTACCTCAATGTTGCCACATTCCAGGGCCAGACTAAATCGAGTCTTCTCATCCTTAACAAAGTGTAGTGCCACTTCAGGATAGCCCTTCTTCTGGAGATAGGCAATGATGGACTGGCCCACCAACCTGGCATTCCTTACCATGTGTAGTACCTAGAAGAATGTTTGTGGGAGCAGGGATGGTGATAAAGACTAAAGTAGAGAAGTAGCAATTCTTGCATTTGATTTTACTTAAATATGTCCCCTCTCCCCCAGGGCTGTTTTTTTTCACTATACCTCATCATATTTCCTATTGATTAAGGCTAGCTTGAATTTGAACTCGGTGGGATCAATGGTAAGCACTCGTGGACGACACTCTCGGTCCAGGCAGTATACATTATTGCCCTTCACCCGTGTGACATAGATTGGCAAGTCAAGGGTACGGATGATCCCATGGTCCCTGAACGTGAGAAGGATAAGAAAACACAGCTATGAGCACCCATGAAGAAATGGTTTATGGTATAAAGTATGCCCTGCCATAGAGAGGGAAACCAATGAGCTGATTCCTTCTCCTTATTATGATGCTAAATCCTATTTAGCCTCTATAATCTAGCCTTGATCTGCCAAATGCTATCTGAGTGACTGAGGAAAGAATCCATGACAGGAGGATGACACTACATGCTGACATCATTCATTTTACTTCCCTATGTAGAGTGAAGGTAGAATAAGGAACTTTGGGTTGTCCTTTAGAAAAAATTATTGCTAGAGGTGGGAGAAGTTTTTGGCTGAATTGCTTTGTTTTCTTTTTACTCTTTTTTATTCTTTGTCATAAGGGAAGGTTCTTGGGAGAAGGAAGGGGAGAAAGATATATTTGAAAATGAAGTTGATATAAAACAAGATATTGGGGGGGGGTAGTGTTATATAATGACAGGAATGAAAGAAGTCAATGGTGGGCAAACTGACTTGTTATCAAATCCACTGACCAGATTTGCACATCTGGCCACTGGATTTGATAACAAGACTTCTCCAAGTCTCTTGGGGAATGAGACAATGATCTTAAATACATCTCTCTAAAATAGGTCAGTTGTTTCAGAAAAACACTTTTTCCTACTGTAATGTTAAGAGAATTTGAAGATCTTCTCTGACCCTTTATAGGCCTAGGAAATTGAAGATCTCCCCTGCCCCTTAATGGACCTCACTTGGACCCCAACAAGAGAAGCTTGCTTAGGGGAGGCTTGTTTTTCAGGAAGGCACATACCTTTTACATTGTAATTAGGCAGTGGGTCACGAAGGTTGTGATGTTCTCTGGAAAAGGCTATATATATACCCTGAGGTAATTTTTTGCTTTGGGGCTTATTTTGAGAAGAGTTGTGTGATTTGGCCAGATGAGACTCTGGAAAGCCATTGAGCCCCCTGGCTTTGAAAACCCAGATGCTGGTGCATCTTTCTCTAGTAACTAACACTGTATGTATGTGATGGTCATACAGCTAGAAGCCCTGTCTGTTAGTCTGTTGAATTGTGTTATTTTCTGTCTGTATTTTCTGAAGCGTAGGGTGCTGACTTTTCCCCCTGAACTAAGTGAATGATTTCTATGTTTGATTAAAGTAAGACTGTTAACCCCTTTTGAGTTGCTTTCCTTTAGAAAAGCAGATCAAAGAATCTATGCTAGCAGTCATCATGACTGTGCTAGGTGCTTGCTGTTACACCTACATAGAGAACTTACCCAGTAGTGACAGCATATTTGATGTGGTTGCTGGTGGTGTAGATAAACACTCCACTCTCATCCCAGGCACCACTCTTGACACGAATATTCTCATGGATATTACAAAGTGACTCCAGTTTACGATTGCAGATCATGATGGCTGTAAGAATCAGGGAGTAAGGGACTTGAGTACCCTATTGGGACATGGAGGGTAATATAGGTAGATGAGGGAATCTTCTCTGAGTTAGTCCTTACCATGCTTGGCCAGCAAGGCTACATGGGACATATCTGCTGACCAAATGACATACTTCACTTTTGAAATCTTCACAGATGCCAGAGTCCTAGGAGGAAAAGGAGACACAGAATAAAGAGGACATCATCTCTTTATCCCAGATCACAACCAAGTTTCTTTTGGTCTCTAAGAGACCAAAGGAGCTGGGGTAATTACCGCTTCTGCTGTACGTCAAAAAGTGTGATAGAATCAGCATCTCGAAGCAGCAGGTTCCCTGTGCCTGCATAAAAGATCTCATCACAGTTAGGGACCTGTACTTTCTTGGTGATTTCATTCTTCAAGTTCTTGATCAGAAGCTAAATTGAAAATGAAAGCATGAGGCATTTAGTGTACATAAAAAAATATAGTAAGGCTCCTTTCTGAGTAGCTATTTCCTTGGCTTCAATTAAGTCATGTGCTCTCTTTTCATTATTCCATAAATCTTATGCTGACCAAGAACTTAAGATCTGTTATTAAGAATTTTTTCTTTCTCATAGCACCCCAACTCTACTCTCTTCTTAACCTTTTCTCCAGTGGAGACACTCAGAGAAGCTTGGCAATGACTATATTTATCAAAGAAATTTAAAATCTGCAGAGCTAGTCACATAAATATATAACTGATTTCAATCTGGGGCAGAAAGACGACACTGCTTACTGATTGCTTCATAGCTTCCTGACAGGGCATGGTGGTATTTTATGAAGTATGGTAGGCCCAGAGTCTACAACAAATCCCACAGTAAGATACTCTTCTTACCCAATATTAGGGGAGAGGCACATTTTATTATGAGTCTCACTTTTTCAAACCTTGTGGCTTTGGCTATTGTACGAGAATCTTATTTTAGAACTTGAGCCCTGAGATGATCTGGCTGTGATCTCAACAAGAAAGGCAGTAATAAATTAATTTTGTTTACTTCACACTACTCAAAAAATAGCAACTAAACCCTGCAAAAACATCTTGGTGATAACTCACTGAATGCATACGATCCAGGACAGCAAAACGATTTCGGGCAACCCATACGGCTGTCAGGCCAGAAGAACGTTTCCCTTCAGGGGCTAGGAAGAACAAGATGGGGCGGGGGTCAGTAAGGAGGGACATGTGGTAAGCCACTGGCAGGTGACAGAGTCAGGTGCTATGGAACTGCCAGTCCTGCTGGCTGCCATCTTGGCTATGCCAGCTCAGCTGCTTCCTAACTAATTCAGTTGTAACCCGAGGCTATTGATGAGTGACTTTTCCCCACCGTTCTTCTTCAAATGCCAGTACCAGTCCCCCAATCCTCTTTCCCTAGGCCAAGTGGCTGCCTGTCAGCCAATGCCATGTGCTGGCAAAGGGGCTGCCTATCCTAGGAGACAGAACACTCTGTCAAGCTAACGAGCAGGGCCTTCCTGGCCAAGCTGTGGCACAGCAAGGGGCCTGTCGGTGGCCCAGGACCCCCCACTGATAGGCGGCTAAATAAGCTGGAGGAGAGGCAGAGCCCCCTCCCTAGCTCACAGCTGTTCTGCTGCTTTTAACATGTAAATGCAGGCCTCCTCAAGGAGCCCTGTGGGAATGGGTGCAGAATTCAGATAGCACTCTGACTGAAGGGAGCCCTTAAGGAAGGAAGATTCTGTGATGAATAGCATCTAGTACATAGCTGGTATACAACAAAGTTCAACCACTGCTATTAGCTCATAGAAGGTTTACAAAAATCTTACCATATCGCTTTACTTTCGCTAGCTGAGTACTGAAGCTGATTATGTATTTGAGACAGATCTTCTTAATGCCTAGCCCCTACTGTCTGGGCACTCAATATGAGGATGAACAGAAGGATGCATCGTAATGCTCCTTTATCTATCAGTAACAGGAGATAATATGACAGAATGTAGTGACCAACATACTGACTGGTCTGGCCTAAATTTCTCAGACACCTGGGGTGTCTCGCTATTTACAAGGCTAATTATTATTGTAGCCAACCCTCCATTACCAGGAGCTTGTGAGCCAATGTGTGGATTTTCCAAGTCTTTTGCTTCTCCTCCTCCTTCATCCTGCTGCCCATCTTTGGGCTGTTTCTTTGCTAGTTAGTAATCCCATCTTTCCTCTCCAGGATAGGCAAGGAAAAGGAAAATAGTTAAGAAGACAGAACCAAAACTCCCCAAATTTTCATAAGGAGTTGAGCAGTTCTAAGGGCAAAAAATAAGTTAGGTTGGTGAGGATGTTAAACCTCTTGGCTCAATGTAAGTTCTAGAAGGATCACTAAATATCCATCACTAAGATATTCAGAATTCCTAATCATTTTTGTGTCATGAACCACTTAGTGGTCTGGTGAAACCTATGGACCCCTTCTTAGAATAGTTTAGAAAAAAAACTTCCTAATTAAAGGAAATGATAAATTTCAGTTAAGGTTAGTAAAAATAAAGATGTAATTTTTTTCCCATTCAGTTTTCATCTTGTTATGACCTAGGTCCTTACAAGTCTCTGCGATCATCCACTACAGAGGGCTAAAACAGCAGCAGCAGAGCAATACCACAGAAAAGAGATGCTGTCCCAGCAAAGGGGACATGCTCCAATAAAGGGGACATACCCCAACAATCTAAACTACCAAGGAGCAACAAAAAAAGACTCCTCTGGAACCTTCTAGCAGAAGTCAAGGTGTTTATAAAGAAATGAAGATCTGAGGCCTGAACTGCTGTCCTGCTGGCTTCTGCAGGATGAACAGGAGGGATCACAGGAAGAAGAACATGAGCAGGAGTCAGAGCCACTCCAATAATCAGCAACGTCAGCAACTTCTGACAGGGAGGCCGTTCACAGTGGGGTAGGAATGATGGAGGAGGCAGCAGGGTCTCAGCTGGATCCTGAGATCCCAGGTGGGGCTTGGGGCTGTTAACAGCCACATCTTTCTGACATGTGAGGGGAGGCAAATTGGAGCTGGAAGTGGATGGGAGAGCATAAATCCCCAGCCCCAGGGTGACACATTCCCAGATTGGAACCACATTTTTAAATAAATGAAACTACCAGGGTGAAAGTCATCTCAGCTGACAATAAACCAGGAGAGCACGCTGTGCTGAAAGGGAAAATGGAGAGTTTCTAATAACCAAATTATAAAATATATATATCTAGCTGGGGTAATAAAATGTGGGAGGAACATGAATTTTTCACAACGTAGTCGCCTATGATGCAGTTGTCAACGGCACCTGCCAACAGACATGAGCAATGTGGATATGGTCTGGGAAGGGAAGGTGGAGGACTTGAAGAGATGATGATGTGAGTCAGGGGTGGGGCTGGAACAAATAGAGCAGCTGAAAGCCTACCATCAGGATTCTGAGAGTCGGCATCCTTGGGAATGGTATATAGGTCATAGGTGCTGTTTTCTAGGTTGCTGGCTCTCTGTAAAAGAGGGTAGTGAGATTATCAGTGTAAAAGAACATAGCAAAGTTTTTCAATCTAACACAGAGAAAATATTTCTTTTCTAAACATGTAATACTCTGAATATCTTATTTTAACACAGCCTGTCCCTTTCTTCCCTGAGATGTGTGAAGAATGCACAAATAGGCAGGGTTTATAGGGACCTTTTCCAAAATTTTTCGTATATACACAATGCCACTCACCTTCCTCAAACCCTGAAAATTTAGGATAACCACAGGCATTACTTTTTTCAGTTTTACAGACCATCAAATTGAAGGACAGAAAGGGGAAAAGAATCTTTCCACGTCTCAGAGCAAATTGGCTGAATGCAGGTAATCTGTTCTACTCCCTTAGAGTACCATTATTCCCTACTTTCAGCATTCTTCAGGAAACTAACAAAATCAAAAGATGTTTACTTAAAAAAGAAGCTGCTGTTAAAGAGTTAGTCTTTAAAAAATAGGGGCTGGAACAAGAAAAATTAGCAACAGAACCCATAAATCAAAAGTGGAGTAGGAACACTGGTGTCATTTTCTTAATTTGGCAGCAGCGGGACTAATAATGGGGATATTTTTAAAACTTCATTGCAATTTGGGTTGCAAGAAGTAGAGATGGTTACATGAGGACCCTGTAAGTATCTCCTTTTAAAAGGCCTATTTATTATCTAACCCACTCTTCTACTCGGATCCAAACAGTGTGATCAAGTTAACTGCTTCCTAGGTTAAGAGCAGATACACAATAAACATCATCAATTCAAAACAAAATTGTCATTTTGAAAATCTAGGACGTTCTATACTTCACAGGACAATAAGAATGAATTAATTCCTAGGTTATCTACTATTCAACAATGCTTTACCTATGATAATGAGATTATACCTGGTTTGAGTCTATGGATATTCACTATGCTAATCCTCGAGATATCATTAACTCTACACATCTAAGCAGGCAATAAAAAATTGTGTTGACATGAGAAAGAGAAGGTATTTAAATCCTGAATACTTTGAGGTTTAAGAGCCCATCTCAATGGTGATTACTCACTGTGCATAGTAGGACTGCATTCTCTGCCGGATTATATGACATGTTGAACACTGGGAACTTAGAACCACTAGGGAGATGCAAAGAAGAGGAAATTGGGAAGAAGCATCAGAATAGAACCGAGAAAATCTAGCTTTTGGATTTTTAAATTTCTCTCAAAGTTGCATTTACTTTCTTCCCATCTAACCTTCTAAGTAAAAAGCTTTTAAAAACAAACCCAGTACACCCTGAACTAGTGAACAGAAGGTGGTGGCAACAACTGAGAAAGGACAGGCTGCAGGGGAGTGGGATCAGCTTAGCTGAAATCCAAATTCCTACACACAATTACAATTGACACCACAGAGCAACATGACTTGATTTGTCTCTGGCAGTTTTCTCTAGTTCCTTGGAACGTTTATATCAACCCAACTTTTATTGCAGCAATACTGGCAGAGGACAACAAACCCCCCATGCCAAGGTTTGTCACCATTAATGTTTCAACATGCTGGTGCAGCTGGCTTTCTGAGAGGACAGTGCCTTTTACTAGGCGTCCCAGGGGTTATCACATCATCTGTGCACTTTGGTTTGGGGTTGTATATATGTTGCTGATGGGTGGTGGAAAAATGAAGGGGAGGACTCCGTATCAAACAAATATAAAAGGGACCTCAGATCATGTTCAACTCTAATCTATTTCCCAGTCTGACCTGGGCTGGTCCTATCTAAGGTAAATGTGGTATCACCAAATTGGGGTGCTCTATTAAAAGAGAATTTCCCTTGCTGTGTATAAGAACAATAGAGTTCTTTGTCCCAGGAATTATTAGCTCAAATTGATGGTTCTAGACCTAAGGGATCTAAAGATATCCACTCCCAAGACTATCCATATAACCACCCTCCTTGTCCACCATACAAATTGGGCAGCACCAAGGTGATCCAAACTATGATATGGGTGAAAAAAATCCTAAATGCTATTTAAAGAAACACGAGATGAAAGCTCACTGGAGAGCTGTTCTGTTATGGATTGGTGTTAAGAAGGTAAAAAATTAACTGGCCAACTTTAAGCCAGATTTACCTCCTCAACTGCATTACAGCAACATCTTTAGAGCTGTTAAAATCAAGCTGGCGCAAGAATCGATCCTTGACATAGTGTAGCATGTTGCCATGAACAGCATAAGCTGGTCGCTCTCGTTCCAGTTTAAAGACAATCATGCCACCATCATGACCTGGATGGAAGGAAAAGGAATGGTTGGCTTTGATCAGAGACAAAAGCTAAGGAATAGACAAAGTTGAGGAAAAGGAGGGTTCAGATTGCCTCTCTGCAATTTCTAATCATATTTCTACTCCTGAAGGCTAGGTGGAACAAGTATAATTTCTCTTCCAAATGATAGTCCTTCAAACTCTTGAAGAAAATTATCATGTCCTCTCACCTCCCCTCTCCTCCCAGAAAGGGTTCTATTCTCTAGGTTAAAAAAGCTCCAAGTTCTTTCAACTGATATTGACATGACATGATCTCTAAGTCCCAAGAGGTTAAGAAAAAGATCAAAACTTGATCATTTTTTGGGGGGGGGAAGGGCAATTGGGGTTAAGTGACTTGCCCAAGGTCACACAGCTAGTATTTGTATTGGGTGTCTGAGGCCGGATTTGAACTCAGGTCCTCCTGACTCCAGGGCCGGTGCTCTATTCACTGTGCCACCTAGCCACCCAAACTTGATCATTTCCTACTAGTTTCTTCCACTGTCAGAAGGAGACCTAGCCTCCTATTGCTTTTCCTTTTTTGTTTCAAAGGAGAACTACATGTATGTGGTTTAAGATTCTTAAGGCCAGTCATTTCTCAAATACAGAGGAGTGAGTCAAATTTATAAGAATATAAGTCATTTCCCAATTGAAAAATGGTCAAAGGATGTGAACAGGTAGTTTTCAGAAGAAGAAATCAAAGCTATCTACAATCTTATGAAAAAAGTGCTCTAAATCACTATTGATTAGAGAAATGCAAATTAAAAACAACTCTGAGGCACAACCTCACACCTACTAGATTGGTTAATATGAAAGAAAAGAGGGGCAGCTAGGTGGTGCAGTGAGTAAAGTGCCGGCCCTGAAGTCAGGAGGACCCGAGTTCGGTTCTGGCCTCAGACACTTAACACCCACACAAAAAAATACTAGCCATGTAACCTTGGGCAAGTTACTTAACCCCACATGCCCTCCAAAAAAGCAAAAAAAAAGAAAGAAAAGGAAAATTGACAAATGTTGGAGGGGATATGGAAAAATTGGAACACTAATGCATTGCTGATGGAGTTGTGAACTGATTCAACCATATTGGGGAGAAATTTGAAACTATGCCCAAAGACTTAGAAAACCATGTATACCCTTCAAACCCAGCAAAACTACTACTGGTTTATATCCCGAAGAAATAAAAAAAAAAGGAAAAGGACCTATCAGTACAAAAATATTTATATCTGTTCTTTTTGTGGTGACAAAGACTGGAAATTGAGGATCATAAATTGGGGAATGGCTGAACAAGTGGTTTATGATTGTGATGGAATACTATTGAACTGCAAGAAATGATGAGCAGGATGCTTTCAGAAAAACTTGCAAAGAAATTATATGAATTGATGAAAAGTGAAGTAAGCAGAATCAGGAGAACAGTATATACATTAAGAGCAATATTATATGATGAGCAACTGTGAATGATTTAGCTTTTCTCAGCAATACAATAACCCAAGATGATTCTGAAGGCATTATGAAGAAAAATGCTATCTCCCTCCAGAGAAAAGAACCGAGGGAGTCTGAATGCAGATTGAAACATATTTTTTAAACTTTATTTTTCTTGGGTTTTTTTTTTTGGTCTAGGTTTTTTTTTCCCACAACATAACTAATATGGAAATGTTTTGTAGGATATACTTATATAACCTGTATTAGGGGTGGGGAACCTGTGGCCTTGAGGCCACATGTCTCCCACCCTTATCTTATATCAAATTGCTTGCCTTCTCAATGAGGGGAAAAATGGAGGGAGAATTCGGAACTTAAAATTTAAAAAATGTTAAAAGTTTTTACAGATAACTGAAAAAAAGTAAAATATTAAAAAAGAAAAAAGGGATTCTCAAGGCCAAGGATCAGCATTGAATAGGATCTAGACAGAGAAAGCATGTGATTTGCCAGTGTAATTCAAATTAGGTAGGTCTCTGGGAAAAGAGGACATCTTTTCTCTAAGAAGACTGGAGAAAAAAGAAACTAAAAACCTAATCAGCTGGCTCTGAGAATTTTGCTTTCTCCCATGCTAACCTACTGTATATCTACTTAAAAAGTGATGAAGAATAACTCTACTCAGTTGTAAACTCTGATGAACAATGAGGAGGGAGGAAAAAGGGCTCTCACCTGCGGCAAAGAGGTTGAGGTTGGGATGGGCAGCTAGAACCCAGAAACGGTCATGGTCTCTTCGGAAGGTCTGAACTCCAGTCCTATCGTGGATTGGAGAAGAGGAGAAATAGAAAAACAATCATCAGTTTCCCAGGAATATTCAATCTGAAAGATAGCAAGCTAACAAACTGAGGAAATCAAACCAGGACTAACATATTGAACATGCCAAAGTAAAGAAGACCAAGGTTACTGAGACAGCATGATACAGTGGACAGAGTGCTGGACTTGTAATCAGGATGACCTTGGGTTCAAATCCTGCCTCGAACACTTACTAGCTGTATGACCCTGGTCAAGTAACTTAACCTCCATGAGCTTGTTTCCTCACCTGTAAAATGAGGGGGTTGGACTCGGTGACCTTTAAGGTTCCTTTCAGCTCTAAGGCTATGATCCTATGATGATTGATCAATACTGACCTGATCAAGAGATCATAATGTTCTTCAGTTTCCCCATCTCAAGCATGTTTTCATTTTTGGATTTCCTCACTTCCTGAACTTATCATAAATTGGAAGGAAAAAAAAATCCCTGTTTGAATTTAGAGAAATAAAGACCAGAACTGAGAGATCCCCATTGACTGGTAGAGAGGAATGAATCAACTATCAACGTCCCTTCAAACTTGTACTATCCTTGGTCTGATTTTTCTAAATGCTAAAGATAACAGATGGACAAATAAAAATCTCTTAGTATAGTTAAAGAGAAAAAAGTGGACCTTACTACCTTCCTCTACCTCCCTAGGGCTTCTATCTATCCCCATCTCCAGTATTAAGTTCACCATAAACTACCTTACCGTTTTGACATATCCCACACACGAATACTTTTATCTTCAGAATTGCTGAGGATGAGTTCCTGGCGAGGGTGGAAGACAGCACAGGAGACATTGTTGTAGTGACCTCGGCAGGTATCTACCTCCCAAGCCTTAGATTCTGGTAGGAAGAAAGAAGAACTAGGTCACCAGTCACTAGGTCACTAGGTACCCTTTCCCTCCTCTTCTACTATTACTGAAATTGGCTATGTGATAGTGAACTGCTCTCAACCAAATGCTCAGTATCAGCACAAAGAACTGTACTGGTAGCTGTAACTGATCAGTATATTTCCTCCTTCTTTGGTCCCCTCAATAGTTTCAAATTTATTTCTACTTCCTTTTTAAACATTTCTCTTTTATTCGAATTCCACAATTTCAAACTGCTATTCTAAAAAGAAAGGGAAGAGGATAGCTTCTATGTTTCAGGATGAACATGAAGAACAGAATCACACAAGAAGTTTGTATCTTCTTACCTGCAGATGGCAGGAGAGCATGTCACAAAGTCTAGGGTCCTCAATTCCTAGGAGTGGAGTGGCCTACTTACCATTCATACGCCAAATCTTCACTTGGCGGTCATCAGCCCCAGACACAATAAGAGGCATAGTGGGGTGGAAAGCGGCCCAGTTAACTCCACGATCATGACCCTGTGTAGAAGTCATGCAGAAGGAAATCTTTTAACATAGCTTTGCAAATGATAACTTGCCCACAGTAAATCAGTGATTCATGCTAGATGAAAAGGATGCTAGTGTCATTGATTTTATTCCTGTGGATAAAATCCTGGAATAGTGATTTTCTAAAATTCTGAAATAAAGATCACCATTTCAGATTAGACAATATTATCAACTGCATAATAAAGTCCACATACCCTCTTTTCTACTTTTTGCCTTCATTATATATTACTTTTTTCCCTTTATATACTCTACATTTCAGCCAAACTCAACTACTGCCTATTTCTTGAACTCTGCATGCCATCTCCTCTCCCATGTATGGGATGTGCTCCTTCCTTATCTTTACTTCCCACGATCCTCATCTCCCCTTCGAGGCTCAACTAATGTGACACCTGCTTTGTGAAGCTTTCCCTGACACTCTTATTTCTCAATTGGAGAAATCTATGTCTCAGTGTTCACACTATATCCCCCAGTAAAATGTAAGCTCCTTAAGGGTAGAGGTCATTGTTTTTATCTATCTCCACATTATTTAACTGAATTATCCAGTTTTTAATTTTTACACGTAAAATGTTTTTTTTTTCATAACTAAGAACAGGAATCATGTCTATTCCTTCTTTAGTGCCAAGGTGATACTTAATAAATATTAATTGAAAGACTGACTGGATTTCTTACAAAAAGTTTGGAAAAAAGTTTAGTTCTGTGATGGCAGGTGGATGATTCATGATTCAGTTTCTCTCTTCTTAGATTTACACAGTGAAGTAACTATCCTTGAAACCAATATGGTCACTTAATCCCTTTATAGGGAATCTATACCTAATCATTGGCTCCAGAAACAGTACCTCCAACACGTGTTTTACAACTGCATCCGTTGTCCCAAAGAGATCAACCCCTGTTATTCCCCTCACATCTGATTCCACAGCTCCAGGGGAAAGGTTCTTCTTCCTTAGACCTTTGAGGCATGAGGAGTAGGCATGGGGGAAGCAAACATAATGTTACCAAAATAGTAAAACATCAGAGGTAAGGCGGGTACAGTGGTAGACAAACATTTAAGAAAAGGAGGGAAAAAAATGAGAGACGGGAAAAAGAGAAACTATAAGAATACTGATCCAATTATTTCCTTGAATTGTTCAATATAGGCAGGCGTACATAAAAAACAATATGTCAAAGTTTTGCTTGACAATTTGGCTGTATCATAATTTATAAAAGGACAATCAGAGCTTGAAAAGGACCTTAGAAATCATCTAGCCCAACACTATCACTTTACAGATGAGGAAGTGTAATGGGAATGTAAATTTTTAAGATCTTCCCTGCCCCTAGGCTAAAGTGCACCTGCAGCCTGGGGTGGGAGGCTTGTTTTTCAGTAGATACTTTTTGATTGGCCAGTGGGTCCAAAAGGTTGTTACATTCTCTGAGCCAGGAGAAGGCTATATAAGCTCTGATGTGAGGCTTTGTTTTGGGGCTCACTTTGAGAAGTGTTCTGTGATTTGATCTGGATTCTGGGAAGCCGTTGTCCAGAGCCCCCTGGCTTTGAAAAACCCAGATGTTGAAACCCAGATGTTGACTTGGTATGGATGTAATGGTTGGACAGTTTGGAAAGCTGTCTACTTTATCTGTTTCTGTCTTGATAATTCTGCCTGTATACTTTAGAGTTCAGGGTGCTGACCTTGAACTAGGTAAACGATACATATTTGACTGATTAAAGTAAGCTTGTTAACCCATTTTGAGTTGCTTTCCTTTAACAAAACAGATCTAAGAACCTGTGGTGGCAGTGACCCTGGGGAGGCTTGGGATGCTTGCTGCCACAGGAAGCTGAGGATCATTTGGATCAAATGGCTTCTTCATGGTTATAAAACTACTAAATGGAAGAACTGGGACTTAAATCCAAGTCCTCTTACTCCAAATAATGTACTCTCTTATGATATATCATGTTGCCTTTCTTTAAGAGACCTCTTTGTAAAATCCAAAATCACCAAAAACTTTTTCTTAAACTTCAAAAATAGTTTCTGAAAGTGTTTTTTTCCTATACTAAGCTGAGCGGCACTTTTAAATGACCCCTTCTCTTCTATAAACCTACACTTAATCTTTTCCCACACAATGGTCTGTTTCCAATTATTGAACAATGTGAAAACATGACCCCAAATAGTGAGTCAATTTCACATCATCTGTGAAATTTTCCTGTATGTTATCTCAAAAGATTCCAAAGAGAAACTCTATGGGAAGGCCATTGCTTAGAACTTCATTTTTTTTCCTTCCATTTGTTTTTTGGAGGTAATCAAGGTTAAGTGACTTGCCCAGGATCATACATCTAATAACTGTCTGAGGCCACATTTGAATTCAGGTCCTCCTGATTCCAGGGCTCTATCCATTTTGCCACCTAGCTGAAACTTCTTAAAGTAAGGATTTTTCAGGGAACTCAAAGAACTTTCAAAAGGGTTTCAGAGACTGTTGCTATGAAGTTTGAAATAACCATCTTTGGGCTGTGTAAATAAGATTAAAGCATGCCTCCTACTAAGGCCTAGAAGGCTTATAGCATTGATCAAATTTATTATTTGGTAGATTATTCAGACTTTTAAAAGACAACCTGTTTAGAAGGGACTATCATACCAATTAATAACACTGAAAGGAAACCTAAGTAACACTATTCCAAACCAACAGCCATATTTGTATACAGCCCGAATATATATCTTACAGGCTGCAAAACACCTATCATTAAAAACCATTCACAGATCATGATTCCTTGTAGTCAGAGACAAGATCAAGATGATTATTATTTAGATAATGCTTTATGATTTTCAAAGAGCCTTCATATATATTATTGCACTTGAACTTAATGAGAACATTGAATTAGGAAGAGCAGATTCTATCACTGTCACTTTACACGAGCAAATAGGATCATTAGGGTTAAATAACTTGGACAAGGACATATTTCTTAAAATTGAAAGAGGTGGTGGGACTACAATTTTGCTCTGCTAATCTAATACTTTTTCTTTTGGAATAATGGCTCTGCAAAACACTCAGCATTCAGAAAAACAAAGTATCTTTGAAATCCTTGATATACTTCTTGATATACTGTGCTTTCTAAGATAAAACAGCTAAATTTCTAGAAGTCTAAAATTTAGTAGTTGCAGAAAAACTCAAGTCACTCTGAATGGTAATGCATCTATATATTTTTAAAGAAGTACTAATATTTCTTGCATACAGCCAGGAGGTGAAAAAGATGACAGTTTTATCTTGTCCCCTGTACCTAGCTGAGCAGCGTGAAAGAGCCAACAGGTTGAGAAAAACAAAGCTAATGCTTTCAAAAATTCTTTCAAGGCTTAATAAACTGATTATCACAGGGAACCTTCCTTTTGCTTCTTCATCCTGTCCCTTTAACAGGATCTGTCAGTTTTCTTTAATGATCCTGATGCATGAAACAGAATCAAAGGAAAGCACAAAGATAGATAGCTGGGAGGAACTTCACCTCCAATAAGCATCAACAAATACATTAAAAGGGAAAGCTCTATTATAGAGTGGAAGCTTTTGTTGCACTTGCGTGTAATGACCCAGGAAAGGGGGAGGGGAAAAATGGACAGATGAATAGAGACAGGCAGTGAAAAGAAACTCAGAAAAGAAATACTTGAGGCTTTGACAAGCCACTCACTAAGACCGAACGACAGATGGAAAATTTCTGCAGCAGCTACACAAATCCAGAGGGAGGAGTAGACACACTCAGATCGGACCAGTTTGGTGCACTCTCCAAATGGGGGGTGTGAATGGGGAGGTGGGGGTAGAGGAAGTAATGAGGATAATTCTGGTATCTGATTAAGAGACATTTAGTACAGAGGCATTCCAAAGACTGAGATTAGTTACATGAGCTTGGCATGCAAAGGGTTAAGCACATAAAAGAATTAAAATATTAGTTCACTCAAAGCTCAAGCTGCAGAAATAGCCAATTTTCCCTGATAAGGTATTGAAAAGGTTCATTTGTATTAACTAGAAGCTTTCACTAAACTGAGGCCTTGAAAGATTCAAATTCTTAGAAAGAAGTTAGACTGTAGTGGAGACAAGGGCCTTCTCCTGAGAAGGCTAAACAAGGTAAATAAAGTCTTGCTGTCAAAGCCATTCCATGTTTTCAATCAAAGGGTTATCCCCTTTTTTTCAAGACGAAGACTGAGAAAAATAAATAGGGGAATTCACACTATATTTCAGTTGCTTTGCCATTTTATTTTCAATCAAGTAATTGTTCCAAGAATCGGAAATCACAAGTAGTCACCTAAATATTAATAGCATTGGCTCTAGAAAAGTCCCAGTTCCTAGTAGTATGAAGCCACCTTGTTCACCTACACTTAATTCTCCCTTGAATAAAAACAAAAAGTAGTACTGAAGAGAGTCTAGAAGGCTCTGGAAAAGGGTAGGAACTTAGGTAAGAGTTCAACCATAAAGCTTACTCTTCCTTTTGGGTTAAGAGATTATCGGGAATGAAGAGAGAACAGAAGTTATTTTGCAAACTTCAGGCACAAACTGGAGGATGGTAAGGGGGAACATTAACATTAGTACCAAAGCTAGCAAGAGATTTCTCACTGCCACAGATATCCATTAGGTTATGACCCAGCTGTCCATGCACTTACATTGCTAGGAGCCAACATACACACCACCACCAGGGTTAAGCCACCTCTTTCTCTCTTCTTTCAGACTCAGGGTCCATAACTTTAGTGGAGAAATGGTCTCTCCCCACTAAAGCTAAAGAAAAAATGAGTATCAATAATCTGGGCTTCCATACCCAAAAGCCAAGTGGTTATTTTGCATTCTAACTGCCCCAACTTGGTTTAGCTTGGCCCCAGGGAATGGACTATGCTGGCACCAGGCAGTTATGTGCAGTGCTCCTGTGGGGTAAGCAGAGCTGAGCTCAAAATGACCATCCCAGAAACCACTAGAACAGGGTAGGCTAGGTTCCAATCCTATTTGGCTCCTGTATCCTCAGAGAGAAAGAGAGAGGTGGGGGCAGGGAATGTGTGTGGTGGAAAGCTGCAGCTAGGTTACTGGGAGAATGGATATTAAATTCCCCCATGTTGGCAGTGAGGAGAGGACATAGGCTCTGACAGCCTCATAGCGCCTATGCCTAGCTCCTCCTGTTGGCATGACTGGTCTAGCGTCTGGGTAATGTACTTCAAATGGCACAATCAGTCTGGTGGAAAACTGCAATGGCAAATGTTGCTCCAACCTCACCCCACCTCCACTTAGTATCAGTCTCTTGTAGGAGACTTTCTACCAGTCCTGATCCCAATTCTTGCAGAAATTTCAACAGAGCATACAGAAACTGCAAGTGATGCTCTTAAAACGCTGCTTCCCTGGCTTGCAGTATATGCTACATCTAGTCTTTAAGGAACTGAGATGGGCAAAATTCCAAATTATGCATTGGGGGTGCCAGCTTCTTCTCAACTTGCTCTCGTTGTTGCTATTTACTAACAGCTGGAGCAGCAGTAAGTACTCCCTTGCCTCAGCACACCCTGCTGCCAGTCTGCAGAGCAGCTGGGAGAGGGTGAGCTGGTCCTCATGTAAAGACTACCGAAGCTGCTTACTTAGCCTGAAGGACTTGGGCAAGGACTCTTAGAAAGCCTTTCTCTTTAACTGCAGGACAGGGGACACTGTTCTACAGTCCCTGACTCTTTCTACCATTGCCCCTTTATAGCGTGGAATCTCTAAGGATCTTCAGGAGCCCTAGAGCTCCAGAGATAAAATAATACAAAAAGATATTCCAGAGAGTTGACAGAAGTAATTAGGCAGATAGCCTTGGCATTTGGATCTTCTGATTCTAGCCACAAAACAAAGCTCTTTTCATACATGCAACACTTTGTTTCTCTTCTAGGCAGTACCCTTTCCCCATATGTGTTTTCTGTCTAATTTGGAAATCAAATTCTATGGGAAAAGATTATATTCAAATTGAAATGCCATCTACATAATTTAGTACCTCAAAGCAAAGATGTATATGTTATGAAATGAAATGATTAGCACAACTACCCAAAAACTTTGAACCATATTAACTCCTCATCTTGGAGGACTTTCTCCTGCCTGTGAATGGCTTGACAAGAAGGTATTCAGAAGATCAAAATTCACTTCTACAATGTTAGAAAAACATTCTCACATTAGGAGCTTTCCCTTTTTGGAACAAGAAAACAAGGTCTAGGAGTCTTCCTTCCCTGTATTAACTGATACACTAAATTATTTTCTCAACTGATATTAATTTTGCTGTTGTTTCCCTATTATGAGTCACGATAACTGCTATTCCTAATGGAATTCAAGTTTTTTTTTTTTCTGAAAGCTCATTTATCAGAAACTGAATTTCCTTCAGTTAGAACTACGAGTATTTCCAAATAACTGCTTCTCTCAGAGATTATTATCCACTGACATTTAACACAATCAAAGCTGATTCTGGGTAATGAGGACCCTAAAAAAGATGCTTTATTTCTCAAATCAGTCCCCAGTGTTCCTTTTCCAAGAAAACCATTCTCATTGCTTTGGGCAATTGCAGTTTTCCATCAAGTTTGATCATACTGTCCCCTGAACTTGGGTAGCTCACCAGAAATATCCCAAACACGAACAGTCTGGTCCAGGCTAGCTGATACCACCAGGTCTTCTGAAGGGTGGAATTGGGCACACATTACATAGTGGTTGTGTCCCGTTAGCACACTGTAAGAAAATGAGAAAACAAATCAAAACAACATTCAGACACTTTCAAATTGAATACCACTCCCCACAGAAAAGCATCACAGATGCACCTCTTATTATGTTTTGGGCCTTTACTATAGATTTTGCTACTCTTTACTATCTAAATATTGCTGATTACAGAGAACTGTATTACCTTCAAACAAAATATATCTTTTCCAAGCATCAGTGCATATTAAAGATACTTGAAAATATAGCAATAACCTAGGTTATATATTGCAGGTTTCCCAAATGTAACTGCAGTACTACTGGGAAATAATTGACAGATTTTTGTGGGACACCTCTCCCAAAGGCAATCACTTCAAAGTGGTCAAGTATAACCCTCACCATCTCATGGAAAATTTCACATAGGATTCTAGCCAAAAAAAAAAAAAAAAGATAAATCATAATATGTCTAGATACCAGAAGAACTTGACAGTTAAATAAATGGAAGAATAGCTCGAATTGATTTTCTAAAAGCTTCACATGATATACTAACTATCTCAAAAAATAATAACTGAATCTCCAGTCTTGGGCTTTGATCTTCCTAATTTGACCCACTGTTTTAATTTCACTGTAGTATATATTCCCTTAGCCATCGTACTAAATCTCACCACCTATCTGTTAAAAAAAAAAGGCCAAACATTCACTATTGAGCTTCCATATATAACTAAAATTCTTTAATTTCTACATCCTGAAAATGCAATCAGTAATTAACTAATATTATATAATCCCCTTGGGAAGAAGGTCAGAATAATATTAATATACTCTATAATGTAGCAAATTAAAGTATTGAGGAGGCTGAAGGCTCCTATGAATCATCTGCCTCTTATATTACCAGACACAGGTCCTAGACTGCCAGTTCCATACACGGATGGTCTGATCATCTGAGGCACTGAGAATCCAAGGATATTCCTGCAAGATATTCCAGAAACAGGGATTTATCAGGCAACCCCTATTATTTTTCTTATTATTACTCTGGGTTCACTCCAATGACAAAGGTTTTAACTATATTTACTAGGAACCACTGAGGCTGAGGGCAAACATGCTGGTAATCCAAGGGACTGAACACAGTAGGGAGACTCCTCTCCTATGTATTTTGTATTAGATTTAGCACTTTTAGAGTATCAGACAGTGGAATGTAGATGTAAAAGGGAGTTTGGATTGGTTTAGGATAAATTCCCATACACAGAGTTTAGTGCTTTTAACAAGAATGCAATTTTAGGAATTAGTAAAAACTGGCCAGCCCATAAAACATTTCCAGCATCTGCTTTCCCACCAAAATGTACAAGTGTTTTCATTCCTTGCTGGACATTTATAATTCAATTACATAGTAGGCACTTAATAAACATTTAATGAATGATTGGTTAAGCACCTACTATGTGTGAGCACTTTATAGATTATCTTACTGGAGCCTCTCACAACATATCTATGAGGTAGATACTAGAAATGCTATCATCTCTTCTACACAGATCAGGAAACTGAGGGTCAAAGGGGCTAATGCAGATAGTAAATGCCAGAGGTGCAACTGAAACCTAGCTCTTTCTAACTTCAACTTGAGAGCTCTATCCACTACACAATGTAATATACAAGATAATATGAAGAGTGAAAATGCACTAACAATTGCCTTGAAGGAAGTTACAGATTCTAAGAGGTAATGGTAAAGAGGGAATAGATTTTAGATATGAGGAAAGGCACTGAGATAGGAAAGACAATGATGAGGTAGGGGAGCAGCTAGTAGATTAGTCTGTCTGGAACACAGCATGCAGAAGTAGAACGAAATAATTCTAGAAAGGTATGTGGAAGCCAAACATGATAACTTGTTCTAAACAAGGGACTATGTAATTTTTTTTATAAATTAAAGTGTGAAAATGCCAAATTAATCTTTTTGCATGGCTGCCTAGATTATTTTAATAAGCATTAATTATTATTAGCCTTGAATGTTTCAGTTACCTTATCCTATTTACTTTCTCAAACTGTTTTTCAATGAAACCACAGAACTGGAAAGAACTTTGAGGAAATCATCTAATCAACCACATAGGTAGGACTTCAGTTATCAACACTGAAATTATTCAGTCAGAGCTATGTCCCTCTTTTTCAGTCTCCCTTTTGTCTCAGGAGGGAACAGCAAAAACTAAGATCCATAATTTTTGAATTATTGCCATAAACAACTATGCATTTGAAAAGTTACATTGTAATAAAACCTTCTGACATGAGATTAGCATACAGATCGCCTTTTTTTTGGTTTTCAAAGTTGGCAGGTCCAAATCAAATTCCCATTGCTTCCTTAAATGAGAACTGTTTCAGTAAGAAGAATAGTGAGAAATAAAGACAACCCTGGATTTTTCCTTTTGCAGAAGAAAATGGGGCAGTAAGAGAATCAACTTCATTACAATGACTCCAACAAAGTTGACTAAGATATGCTCAAACACTGCTCCTTTTGTTAATAGCTCATGAATTCTTCAAGATGTTTAGGCGGGAGATGCCTGTATGAGAAACAACAAAAACAAGAGTACTGTAGATACTCACATGATGAAAAAATGTGGTACGGATATAATCCAGGTGTCCAAGCAAAGTGAACAGACAGCGCCGGAGTTTGTAATTCCACACCTAGGGGGAAGAGAAAAGTCAACAAAGAATGTCTAGGGAATATGTGGACACCAAGACTCTCCTTCTAGATATCTACTACTGGAGTTCCAAGTTTCCTAACATACTTATTTGGTCTTATCTTCTTACATTTTTGAGTCAATTTAGGAACTATGATTGAGGAAGAAGTAGACAGAAGTCTTTAGAGGACATTTTAGGTCATCCCAGGGAAACTAGAGAAGAGGAACAACAAAATCTGGGGACCTTCTCAGAGATGTTAAAGCATTTCCTCTATCTGGAGAACTAATCCTTTGAATAATGTAGAATGAAGATATTTATAGCAGTACTGTTTGTAGTAGCAAAGAACTAGAGAAGCAGGTATCCACTGATTGGAGAAATGACTGAACAAATTATCGTTTATATAGTAAGTTGTTCTCTTTTTTAAAAAAATGTTGGAAATATCCCATCTTCCCTATTCAAGAGCCATTCCTTTTAACAAAGAGTAAAAAAAAGAAAAAAACAGTTTAACAAAACTAAAACATCAACTGAGTCTGACAGTAGATGCAATGTTCCATACTCACAATTACTCATGCCTGCATGAAACATATATTCTCATCTTGTCTTTGAGGCTAAGCTTATTCATTACAATCATGTGGCATTCTGTGTCCTTTTTGTGTATGTTCTCTTCCTTTACATAGTGTTTATTGCTTTCCTGATCTTGCTTACATCACAGCCTATCAGTTCACTTAAAGATTATTATGCCATGAGAAATGGCAAATATGAAGAATTCCAAAAAGTCTGGGATGACTTGAAGTGATACAAAGTAAAATCACCAGAACCTAGGAGACAACTTATACAACAACCACAATAATGTAAAGGAAAACATCATTGAAAGACTAGACTTTTGATCAAAGCAGTGACCAATCATGACTTCAGAGAACTGAATGGTGTAGCACGGGGCATATAATTTCAAACATTTAAAACAACTAGTTGATTAGTTTTGCTTGACAATTGTTTAAGGCTGGAGGGGTGTTGTGCAGAGGGAGATGAGAGGGAGGCATGGTTCCCAGAAGGAGGATAGGGGAATTAAGGAGAGTTTTTGGGAAGTAACAGAGATATAAAAAAAGACCACTAATAAAACACTGAAAAGTTAAAAACAAAAACTAAACTTTTAGGATGAGGTACTGACCCAAGCCTCAACATGATACTCCTTTCCATCAGCACAACATGGGGCTCTTTTATCCCAATTCATCAGAGCTCTCAAAACTCAACCCATTTGAGGCAATAACATCATTTACAAGTGTAACTCAGCAAAGAATGTAGCATACAGCAGAATGTAAGAAAATCAGTGCCTCATACTGACACCATTTTTTAAATCTTTAATTTGATAAAAAATGGTACAGACATTCATACTTTCACATTCTCAATTTATAAAATGAAATAATATCTACCTACAAGGAGCTTAGATAATAAAAGCTCTTATTTAAAAAGCATTTTAAGATTTGCAAAGCACTTTATAGACATTATCTTACTGAAGCTTTACAACAAATTTATGAGGTAGACACTAGCAATGTCATCATCCCAGCTTCACAGATCAGGAAACTGAATGTCAAAAGGGCTAAGACTTGTCCATGTTTATATAGCTAGTAAATGTGAGAGGTGGTATTCAAACACAAGTCTTCCTGACTCCAAGTCTAGTGTTCCATCTACTACATCATGTAAATATGAGGCAATCTGAAGAGTGGAAAAGCACGAACAATCTCCTTCAAGGAAGTTACAGATTCTAAGAATACTTGTGCTTATAAGCTTTAGTATTTTCTGACTGAAGTGTTCCTTCAGATTCCCCAAACTATCAACTACCATAGGTCCATTGGATTGGTAGTGATTTCACCACTTGCTTAATTTTCTCCTTTATCTCACCTCTTTGGAAAAAGAATAATAGGAAACTCCAGATAGGTGATTGTGTCCTAAATAACTGAAGCTTACTTTTAAAAATGCTAACCTTTGTTAAATTTTAATCCTTTTTGATGGAATTTCTTCCAAAATGTCAAACCTTTCTCTTTTTTCTAAACTGCATGTACTAAATATAATTAATTTGTTCTTGGGAAGTCAAGATCATTTATGAACTTGTTATCAAGTTATGAACATCAATTATTGAATTGTGACTTACTGAAATGCATAGAGCTATTGATCTTACATGAAATGGCCCAGGTCTGTAGTGTTGAAAAAAAAAAAAGCAGAAAATAAGTCTGCTTTCTAGTCAATCAATAAGCATTTATTAAGCACTTAATATTTGCCAGGCACTGCACTAAATTCTATAGTTCTTCTGCCTCATGCTGTCACATCTATCATTGGTCATAAAGTTTTTTTCTCTTTGGTGTTTGAGTAGTAATTTATTTGCACCCCCTTTATGAATTTACCATATTCTCTTTTATTATTGCTATTATGCCTTTTTTTTAAGAGGGGGGAATACAGGGCAATTGGGGTGAAATGACTTGCCCAACGTCACACAGTTAATAGGTGTTAAATGTCTGAGGTTGCATTTGAACTCAGGTCCTCCTGATTCCAGGGCTGGTGCTCTATTCACTGTGTCACCTAGCTGCCCCCTCTTCTACTATTATTAACGTGTATAAGCTGTCTCCCTCTTTTAGACTCTAACTTTCATGAGGAGATGGACCATATTTTATTCAATTTTTGTATATTTCTCAGGTTTAAAATAGTGCTCAGCACATGGTATACACATAACAGATGTTCGCTGAATTAAACTGCTGTTGCTAAGTCTTGCTACAATTTGGGGACTGAGGGTGGCCCTGCCTACTCTATAGCATTAAGTACTTAATTCTGTGAATAACTTTGGATCAAATATTAATGGTTCACATCTTAAGTTTACAGCTGTCTCCCTGCTAATTCAGGTTGTCAGGAGTAAGATGTTCAGTTAAATGAGGTATCCCTGTGCCTCCCACTATTCCCGACCTTCCCACATTCTGCTGATTTTCCCCAGATCACGTTCTCTCTACCTTGATCTTATAATCATCTCCTCCAGAGACGAACAGTGGCTGCTGTTTGTGGAAGTCAATGCCTCGTACAGGACCTAGTAAAATGAGGTGGTAGTAGAGCATGAAGAAGCCAGAGAAAAATATGTTAAAGGAGTTATAAATGTCTACCCTCCAGGAAAATCCCTATTTAGTAGTACATAGCCCCACCTAAACCATTACCTTTTTCAATCCCATTTAATCCCAAAGAATTTAAATTCAAGTGACTTTCTGATTATGACTAAGTGACAACAGACAGACAGTCACAAGTGCTACATTGGAATCTACAAAATACAAAATGAACCAGAGGAAGGTCTCTAGGTCAATGGAAAGATTCTTTACAGACTTTATAGGAAAACATAGTCAAGAACTGTAAAGGTTAAGAGGGTTAAGATGGGCTCAGATATATGCTGGTAGATGGAGTTCTAATAATAATAACGAGAGCTGACATTTAAATAATACTTTAAGATTTTAAAGCAATTTACCTACATCATTTCATTTGATCACAACAACTCTGCAAGGTAGAGAGATTATGTAGGCATATTATCCCATTTTTAGATGGGAAAATTAAGGTTGAGAGAGCTTAAATGACTTGCCTACCATCACACAGATAAATAGTGTCACAGGCAGTATCTGAAGACAAGTCTCACTTGTTACTCCAAGTCCAGCTCTCTTTTCATTATATCAAGTGCCTCTCAAATTACCCACAGTAAAGAAGTCACAGATTCAATGAAATTTCAAAGTTGGATGCTACAACCATTTTTAGATTTAAACTTTTTTTGTGTCTTGGATTCCTTTTGCAGTCTGGTGAAACCTATCAACCTCTCTCAGTGTCATTTTTAAAAGGAATTAAATAAGAGGCACAGGATTACAAAGGAAACCAATTACATTAAAATGCACACATTGAAATATTTTCTTAAAAAATGTATATGGACTCCAGAAGAAACCCCGCTCCCCTGGAATTCATTCTCTTACCATCATGCTCATCAAATTTGTCAATGAGGGTACACATTCGGTAATCCCACAGCTGGATGACACCATTGTGAAGACTAGTCAAGATCCAGGGTCGTTTAGGGTGAAAGCTGAGTCCTGGGAAGAATGAAATAGTGAACCACAATGAGACAGGCTCACTACCTCAAGCTCCAATAATTCAGACGTGAAAGAAATCATTTGATGCTCAAATTTCATGTTAGCTTACTCTTGCCAATCAGATGAAGAGAACCTCTTCTCACAGCCAGAAAATGAAACCTCTAAATTCCTTATGGAAAGAAATCAATGCATCTCAGAATCCTAGAATTTCAAATTTGGAATGTGCCTCAGAGGTCATCTAATCCAATATATACTTCACCTAGAATCACTTCTATAGTAGCATCAAGTGATCATTCAGTCTTGAAGACCTCTAGAGAGGGGGAATCCAATTCTAAGGCAACTCATTTCATTTTTTGTCAGCTCTAATTGTTTTGAAATGTTTCTTTATGTCAAGTCAATTAGCCTTTCTGAAATATCTACCTGCTAATCCTAGTTTTGCCCTGTGAGGTTAAAGACACAGCTATTCAAATACTTGGAGTAGTTATTATATCCTCCCTAAATCTTCTCTTTTCCAGAATAAATATCCTCAGTTCCTTCAACTGGTTATCATGCAGTCCTTAATCTCCTCTGGATGTTGTATGGCTTATAAATGTCCTTCTTAAAACATGGTGTCCAAAAAGGAACACAGATATGATCTGAGTATGTCATAGCACAGCAGGATTATCACCTTCATTCTGTACATTATACCCCTCAATGCTGCCTCAAATATCAAGAGTTTTTAAGCCACAATATCATATACCATTAACTCATACTGAGTTTGCAATTCATTAAATACTCAACATTTTAATTAGGAGAACTGTTGACTGGCCATGTTTTTTTTTCCATCTTCAATTTGCAATGGTGATTTTTTAAATTTAAGTAATGGACTTAATGTTTTTCTTACACAAATTACTTTTATTAGATTCAGTACAATATTCCAGACTGTTAATATCTTTTTGGATACTAATGTCAATTTGAACTCATTTGCCATACTTGGGATGAATTTATAAGGAAATGTAGGTTACATCTTTTATAATGTAGCTGCATTATGAATAAGTTTGAAAGTTACCAACAGACCAATATTCTTGTGTGATACATCCTGTAATCAATACACCAAGGAGCATTTATCAAGTGTTTGCACTATCGTAAGTACTGGGGATATAAATACAAAAGAAGATAATCCTTGTTCTTAAGAAACTTCCATTTTAATAGGGGAAGCAATATATTGAGAGAAGTAACTACAGCATATACATAAAATAAATACAAAGTGATGGAGGGGAGGGAACAGATACTTAGAACAAGGGAATCAGGAAAGATCTATTGAAAGAAGTGCCATCTGAGCTAAACCTTGAAGGGAGCCATGGGTTCCATTAATGGAAGTGAGGAGAGTGAATATTATAGTCAAAGGGAGAGTGAATGTAAAGGCACAGAGATGAGAGATTCAACACTACCAAGAACAGCAAGTCTAGAGCAAAGAATGTGCTGTAAGACATGGGAAGAGGATAAGCTATTAGCTATTATCTCTCTTCATTCCACCTTTTTCAGAGATGTCAAAAGATAGCTATATTTTAACTCTCATATATTCAGAAACTAAGGCCTTTCTGGAACAGATGGTTTGCTTATGGTCACAGGTAAGACTGAATACTCTGGACATGGAATTTCTACCTATAATTCCTTCTCTAGAAGTCATAATTGTAAACAAGGGTTTCTGTACTTTCTAATGCTACAGAAGTTCTTGTAACAGTTATTTGTTCAGAATATCTTCTATTCTACTACTAACTCCTCGACACCCAAGGTCACAGAAAAACCTTAAATGTACTATATGATAATCAAGATCTTCATAAGAACCTGATAAACTAGGAATGATCCTTTATATTTTCAACTCCTACAAAACCTAAAAGATGGGATTTGATTTTCAATGTCCTTGGAGAGTTTACTTTGCTACCTTTTCTTCCCTCTTCAGATTTTATTGAGGAATCCCTGACAGAACCCCAGGAAGCATATCCTTTTCTTCCCGTCTCCACAACCAGTCAGTCTTTATAAAAAAATCTTCAGATTTCGTAGTATAAACATAAGGAAGGGAGGAGAGGTGGGTGAAAGGAATAAGCATTTATATAGCGTCGACTATGTGCCAGGCACTGTGCTAAGTGCTTTTTATAAATAATACCTCATTTGATCCTTGCAACTACCGTTTGAGGTATTATTGCTGTTCCTATTATGCAGATGAGAAAACTCAGGCAATCAGAAATTGAATGACTAGCTCAGGGTAACACAGTTAGTAAGTGTCTGAGGCCAGTAAGTGCCTCAGGTCTTTCCTGATTTCAGTCTCAGGGCTTTATACACTGCACCACCAGTTACCTCTACAAGGTAGAGACAGAAGATAGTATGGGGACAGAAGAGACTGATGAAGACAAGGGGATGGGGATAGTGCAGCCTCCAAAAGCAGAAGTAATTAATCCTCATCTTCCCAAAAGGTGTCTGCAGGAGCAGGTAGGCGGGAACAGGATCAGAATTCAGAACCCCACAAATATATACACAATACTTAGTTTAGATACATTAAAAAGAGGCTTGACAGCTAGTAAGAGAGAGAGAGACCTCAAAAAGCAAGACACTGAGGGACGATAGGAGCTAGTAAGCTCTCAGCAATATTATCCTGTCCATCATTTCACCTTTTCAAAGAAATCAAAAGGAAAAAAGAATGACAACCCTTATTCACATCCCAGGAAAGATCAGGGAGCAGACTGCATGTGCGCGCGCAGGCATGTTTGTGTGTGTGTGCCCAAGGAGATTGGGGGTGGTGGGGAGTGAGGGGTCCAAGGAAGGAAGAAAGGTATATCAATTAACCTACTTAGGTTGCACTAAGGGCCTACTATGTGATACTGCTAGGCGCTGGGGTATAGAAAAGAAACAAATTATAAGGCAGTTTGTGCCCGCGAGGAGCTTACATTCATACAGAATGGGACGAGATCACGGATAAGTAGATAAGAAATATGAATCTCTCCCATCCCTCCGCACCTTCCTCCCATACATTTGTGTCCGAGAAGGCGTTCAGGATAGTGAAGGTACCCAGGAATGGGGGAGGGGAGAGAAGGGAGAAAGTAATAAATGGGGTCAGATCTGAAAGAGGGGATGGGGGGAAACCCAGAGAAGGCCCCTCTCCTTCCAGGCCGACTCCGACCCGTTCCCCTCAGGCCCCAGATTTCTGATCGCTCTTCTTCCCCTTCTCCCCCACCCCATATAGGACGAAGGAGTCCCTAAGTCGTCACACCCCTACCCAGTCCCCAGGACCCTTGTCTTCCGCTTTCTCCCCACCTTTGACTCGCGCACTCTTGGTCTCGAATTTGGTCAGCATCTTTGTTCGCCCTAGCCCAGGCGCGGTCTTGGTTCCGGCGGCGGCCCAAAGAGCAGACCGACTCGCCTAGATCTCCTCCACGTCAGCACCGCCCCACAGCCGTAGCCGGAAGCGCCCTACGCCTAACGTACTTCCGCCTGAAGGCCACAGAGACTGGCAGTGGAGCGGCCTAGAGAGGCCTCTGTCAGGCTGGAGGGGGCAGGAGGCGGAAGCAGCCCGGAGAGGCAAGATGGCCACTGCTGGGGGTGGCGGAGGAGCCGGCTCCGAGGTCCGGCGAACCTGCCTCCTCTTTTGCTTCGTTCCTCTGCTGGCAGGTGAGCCCTCCCCACCCCCCAGAGCCTCAAGGTCCTCTTTGCGAGAACTTGATTTACTCCGAAACCGCCCCGGCGCCCTTGTCTGCTCTTAGGTCCTCTGTCCCGCCGACTCCTAAACCCCCCTACTCTGCGTTCCCCCGACACAAGTTCCGCGTTTCTCGAGGATTTAAAGCCCCCACCCCGCCCAGAGGGAGCCCTCCCAGTGTCCTGCTCTCAGCCCGGAGGGGCTGCGGGTTGAGGCCACCGCCTTCAACAGGCTTCTGGGGTCTCGCCTCTTGTTGATTCTGCTCGTTCCTATCCCTGTACCTCAGTTTCTTCTCTCTGTTCGAAGTAGATTGAGACAGACTCCTGCACTCCTTGGCTATTCAGAACTACGAGGCGATGTTTCCAGGAGCCTAAAGATTTGGGGTGGGGTGGGGCTGCAGCAGGTGTTTGCTTACAAAGATTTGCTTTTCGGGTGCACCTTGTGCGATCGCAGGTTGCCCTGCTCTCCTCCCTCTCTCAAGCTTCCACTGTTCCTTCGCCAGCCCAGATGTTGGTACCTCTTGTCCTTAAGGATCCCCATAGGAGAAATCCCACACCCCCTCTCATGACCGTACTGGGTGTAAGAGTTGAATCTGACAGTAGTGTGTGTGGACCGGGTTTCCTCCATTTCTACCTGCTCTTATGGGAATACAGAGAAAGATTTTGAATCTGGGCAGTGCACTGAAACTCGTGCTCTTTTTGAAATTAATCAGTAATCCACATATGGGGCTTCTTTTGACCACATTCTCTCTTATCTGGGAATCAGTATGATTACCCTACTGTGGTTTGTAATAATCTTTTTAAATTTCTCTAGTGGTTTTGGGGGAGGGGTGGGAGGAGCTCAGTATCCTAATGGAAATATCGAGTGAGTATAATATGCATTATGTTCATTTTACAGAGGCTAAAACTGAGCTCAGAGAGGCCGTGATTTGCTTAAAGTAAGGAGATAGATGGGTTAAGAATACTGCTAAAAGTAGAACTTAAGTTTCCCAACCCAGGATTTTTCCCACTGACGTATGCTGGCCGCTTGCCACCTCCTTGCTGAGATGAGTGAGGGAACCGTGCCCCTTTTTTTTAAGCTTCTTTTTTACACCTGTTGCTTTCTATTCAGGTTTGTGCCAAGCAAATTCAGTGGAGAGGAAGATCTACATCCCCTTGAACAGAACAGCTCCCTGTGTCCGCCTGCTCAATGCCACTCACCAGATTGGCTGCCAGTGTAAGTTGGAAATTCATACTTAAGTGTTCCTGATATTCCAGAGTACGTGAGAAGTACACTGCATGTTAATTGGGGGTGGCAGGAAACAGTCAGGGAAGAAGGGAAATCAGTGGTATCATATCTGACTTTGATCTTTTCAGAAGATAAATTTACTGTTTTTTTGGAGGCAGTTGGGGTTAAGTGACTTGCTGAGAGTCACACAGCTAGTATCTGAGGCTGGATTTGAACCCATGTCCTTCTGATTCCATGTATTTTGTTTTGAGACAGCACATCCTTCCCAGCAGACAGCTAAATAAAGCCCTTTACAAAGTACATCCCCCCCCCCAAAGATTATTGATTTTAAAAAAAAAAATGGAGACAACTGTCTTAACTTTGTGTATTAATGATCATCGTTGTTTTTGACCAGTCCTTTGTTACCCCTCTATACTGATATTAATGGCATTGTTGTCACCGTACATAGATAGATAATCTATATTTACATATTGATATCTATCTTTTTTTGTCCTCCTATATCTATATATTGATATCTACCTTTCTTTTACTTCTGATTTACTTCATATAAGTCTTGCCACATTTCTCCAGATTCTTCACATTTGTCATTATTTAAGGCTCGGTAACATTAAATTCGCATATAATTCACCTATTTCTGTGGTCATTGGACACTTATTTTGTTTCTAACTCTGTTATTACAAATGGTCTTGTAAATTTTAAAAAATATATAGGTCTTTTCTTACTGTCAATAAGCTCCTTGAGATATAGGGTCAACTAAATCTCTGAGTCAAAGGGAATAAACAGTTTAATAACTTATGGAATTCCAGACTTTCCTAGAATGATTGAACCAAGCCATAACTCCACTATCAGTGAATTATCATGCCTGTCTTCCTATAACCCTTACAAGGATAGGTTTTCTCCTTTTTTAACATCTTTGCCACTTGGTTGTGAGGTAATACTTAAGGATTATCCTAATTTCCCTTTTTTTTTCCTGATTATTAATGACCTTGTAAATTTCTAAGTGGTGATAGATAGCTTGTATTTCTTTTTTTGAAAACAGTTCATGTCTGTTGGGTTCAAGTATGATCTAATAGAAAGAGCAGTGGCTCAGGAATAGAAGACCTGGGCTCAAATCCCACCTCTGACTTGTTCTTTTTTTGATTTTGAACAAGTCACTTAACCTGCTTGAGCCTCAGTTTCCTTATCTGTAAAATAAGTTTGAACAACAGTGGAAGCCTCTTTGTTACAGTAATGGTTTTTACTTGTATTTATATTTCAAGCACTTACAAAGTACCTGGCACATAGTTAGCACTTAATGAATGCTCTATTGTACAGTGATATTCTTATAGTCTGAGGTGGACTTCTTAGAAGCAGTGAGTTGTTTGATAAGAAAGAAATTCTGAGAGTGGTAATTAGTCGTCATTTATGGGAATGACATTCAGTGAAATCGTGGAACTCTTGTTATCAGAAGGAGAGATGAATGATGAAGTGGTACTAAGAAGCTCCGCATAAAAGAACATCACAGAGGAGAAAACAGGGTGATTTAATCCCCATGGTTGGTGGTCCATGATTTGATTCTTCTTCCATCAGCAGTACCTGTTTCTGCACATCACATTTCCTCTTGAAATAGGAAGTTAGACTTTTAATGATGGGTTCTAGCACAGAGTTTAGTGATAAGCTCTTTCTGACATATTTTGTGACCTTGAACAAATTATTTTACTTCTCTGAGACTTGGGTTCTATTCTTTCCATAAAAAATGATGAAAATGTTCCTTCTTTCTTTTCTTTCTTTCAGTGGAGGATTTGAGTTTTAGTGAGAGTATTACTTTAAACTCATAAAGATAAGCTTAGTGTTTGTAGATTATAGTGAAGAGGTATTTTGATTTCAGCAGCTTTTTGCTATAGAATAAAGCATCTGGAAAAAAAAAGAATAAATCATCTGGGACAGTTACGATACCAGGTCACTGGTCGATGAAGGGAACTGTTCAAATGGGTTTTGAGAGCCCTGAATTACTAATGTGTTGTTTCCCATTATCAACCTGTTCTGTCTTTAGTCAGCTAGTTGATGTTTTGTCACATTAATGCAATAGCTAGTTCCTGGGTGGGATGGCTAGTCCCAGACAGCCCCTTAAGTTATAGGATCATTGCTGGAAATAATCTTTAAGCTATACCCAACATGGGAGTGAGGGGTGGTGGATTTGTTACAGTTTCTAACCACAGTTTTAGTTCCAACCTTAAGAATAGGGCCTCAAACCCCATTCTCCTTGAGCCAGGTCCTGACAGTGCTAGTCTGTTAAACTCATTTTGTCAGTGACTTATCCATCATGCTGTGTATGTTTGCCACAGCCTTATAGAAAGCATGGTCTTATAAGCAAAGCTGAGCATTAGAAGGAGGAAGAGCAAGACTCAGGCTATTTCCTCATTAGAAACCTGTTTCCTTTTCAATCTGGCTAGTTCTAAGTCTCCCTCTTCAAGTTAATCCACCTCTGAACCAGCTATACCCTCTCTAATTGAGGTTGCTAACATGATAATCCTCTGGGGAAATAGTGAGGCACAGTATTGGTTTACTGATAACAATATCCTATGTTTATTGGACTCCTTTCCCTTGGGAGCTCAAAGGCTTGTTGTACAGGTTTCTTTTTCATATGGTCTGTCTCTACATGGGGAGATGGTTAGGGAGCAGTTCAGCTGATTGCCATTTTTGTCCAGAAAGGTTAAGCAACTTGCTTAAGGTCATACAGTGAGCCAGGGATGTTCCCTAGACTAGAATCTAGGTTTCCCATCATTTTTATTTTCTCCAGGCCTCATTAAAGCAGGAGTTACTAATCTTTCATGACCAATATCCCTTTCCCTCCCCCCAGATTACATACAGTACAACTAGAGAAGTCTACAGGTCAAACTTAACTAGAAATGGACCATAGCTTACATATTGACTTAGAAAACCATAAATTGACATTATCTATGTTGTATTGTATTTTTATTTATTTTGTTAAACATGTCCCAATTTCATTTAAACCTGTTCTGCAGCACTCCCTGGTTTGGTCAAATGGGATCCAGGTTTGACTTTTCTTGTCTACAATGTTCTTCAAATCTTTGTAGAAGTTGTTTCAAATTCAGAGCTTTTTCCAAGTGTTTGTCACCTGTGGCCATTATTTACCAAGCAATGCCTTTCCTCCATATCCAACTGTTCGTCTTTCAGGTTCCCCAACCTAGGCTCCAGGAGAAAGAAGCTAGTAATGTATGAAGCTGCATGAGAACTTGTGGCTTTGTCCTGTGTGGTTCTGTTTCCTTATAAATGTGGGAGTTTCAATGCATTCTGGCCCAGTGAAATAGGGTCACTAGAATAAATTCCAGGGTCTTTACTTTGTTTCATCTGGTCATTTCAGCTTCCATTAGTGGGGACACAGGAGTGATCCATGTAGTGGAAGAGGAGGAAGATCTGAAGTGGGTCCTAACTGATGGCCCTAACCCACCCTACATGGTACTGTTGGAAGGCAAGCTTTTTACCAGGTGAGGTCTGGGTGTGTATACTTGGAAAAGGTGAGTGACCAGAGGAAAATAGGAGCCTCCTCCCCCCTTCAAAAGATGGGCACTATACTCTTTCCTCATATTGGCTTCTTTTGGAAAATGATATAGATTTAAAGAGAACATTTTCAGTGATCCTGTAACTAGATCTATCATCTGTCTGGGTACTGTTTGGGTAGAGGGATAGCAACCAGCATTATCTGGAATCTGGAGAGGCTCAGATTAGGGTAAGAGTCAAGAATCCTACAGTAGAGCTAAATGAGGAAAGAAATGGCTTAACTCTCCAGGAACAAGTGTGTTGGACTGCCTGACACTTTCTTCTTTCCTTCTCCCTTACTCCAATATTTCTTCTTGTTCTAGGAAGCTGATGGAGAAGCTGAAGGGGACCCAGCGAATCTCTGGTCTTGCTGTGGCTCTCTCCAAACCCAGCCCTGTAGATGGTTTCTCTCCCAGCGTTGAATGCCCTAATGATGGGTTTGGTAAGAGCCCCAAAGAGCCAGGAACCATCACCCATGGCTTATTGTTTGAATGCCATTAACTAGGTCAATTTGTTGCCCCCAAGAGGATCATAGAAGTGAATGCATATAAATTTCTGTGTATTGTATATGATTTTAGCCTGTGGTGACAAATGTGGTGGGCTAGATGTATGTGTGTGTGTGTGTGTGTGTTCGTTCGTTCACCTAAATGACCAAACTAACTACCCTGTAGAAGCCAGTGTTGCTTCATCTTTACCATCCATCCCATTCCCAAGACACTCAGATTTTAAGCTGGATAGCTTGGGTCCTCTTGGTACCACGGTTACTCTCTGGGAACCATGCTGATTCCCATGAACACTAGACTTTCAAGATCCGTTTATATTGTATCACATGTCACACATACGCCAGTAATGGGTTCCTCTTCTCTCCAGGTATCTACTCTAATTCCTATGGGTCAGAATATGCCCACTGCAAACAGCTGAAGTGGAACCCAGAAGGCAATGGATTAGCCTATGAAGATTTTGACTTCCCCATCTTTCTGCTAGAAGATGAAAATGAAACGCAGGTTATCAAGCAGGTAACAGTGTGTCCTGTATCTTTTCCTTTCCCTTCCCCCTTCTCCTCTTGTTTTCTGGGTTGACCTAAGAATGGAATGTACAGAGAACATAAGTGTTCTCCTATTTGTGGGGAGAACATATAAGTTATATAAACTTTGCATTTCTTTTAGTGCCTAGCACAATCCTTTTTATACTGTGGATTCTTAGTAAATGTGTGTTGAATTTTTGAATCCTCTGTGCTGTTGAGTGCCCAAAAAAAGACCCTAAAAGTGTCTTTTCTTTTTAAAACTCATTCTTTCTGACCTCTTCTACTCTAGATGATCCCTGCTGTCTTAGTTCTTAATGTTGGATAGGAATTGGGGGCAGATTCCTAAGTATAAGTAGCTCAGGAAATAGTAAAGCAGGGGTCTCTGAGCTAAGCTGGGAAACTGGAGTGGAAGGATTTCTGTCATGTGAGTCCAGTCAGATTGAACCAATAACCTCTGGCACCTGGCAGCAATAATGACAAGACTTCCTGGCCCAGGCTAGCATCTTAGAGTATGCACACTGTCCATGCAATAGTTTATGGGAACCTCTCTATCTCCTTTCGTCATTAGCTCTTCTATACACAGATCTGGGAGGTAATTTCTTGCTGAGATGTTTGGCTTTAGCAAACATTGGGATGCCATTCTTTGATTCTGCATATTGTTGTTCCGAAAGCAGACCCCAAAATCTAGGCTCTTGCACTGAGGAGCTTGTTTGCTCACCATTACCAAATCATGTTGATGATGATTACTTTGTAGTATATAGTGTGATCAAGTCACTGAGTGGCCCATGGGACAGAAGGCCTAGAGTCATGAGCACCCTTAGGACCTGGGTGACCCTGAGCAGATAATGTCACCCTGAGAGATGGCTAAACCAGGTTGAGGGTAACCAGTAGGCCTCAGACCCAATGTCTTTCCCAACCAAGTTTGTTCCAGTGGCCATGAAGGTGACTGAAGCATGCCGTGGAGCACTTACAGCCTGGTCAGACATTGTAAGACACCAAGGTCATGTGCTTGACCATCACAGCTGTCTTGAGGGACAGGGAGGTTCCCACAGCTTTTCTTGTCACTGAACTTTGATGATTCTAGAGGAGAGAGTGAGGCTAATGACTTTGTGCAAGTCTGCCTTCCTTGAATCTAAGCCATGTACAGGCCAAGGCATTGCCCAGTGAGTCATTGGTTCTCTTTGAAAAGGAAGGACAAACCACAGAAAAGCATATTGGAGACCTTTTTCTAAACAGTGCAGGAAGTAGTACTTCTCACATGAGACAAAGTAGGAGGTCTTTGGAACACCTGACTAGCTCTGACCCTTTATTTCAATGGTTCTCATTCCTCTAGTGCTATTGGGACCACAACCGGGGGGTGAATGGATCTGCCCCAGCCTACCCATTGTGTGCAATGCAGCTTTTCTCACACATGCACGCCGTCACAAGCACAGTCACCTGCATGCGACGTAGTGCTATCCAGAGCACATTCAGCATCAACCCAGGTGGGTCTGGGGCCCAGGGGCAGGACTGGAGGTACTCAGAGCAGATGGCACTGGGCATACAAGAGTGGCTGAAAAGATAATAACTCTAGCTGGTAAAGGTATCACTGGAAGACCTTACTCAGATAGCAAAATGGTACAGAGCCCAGCAACTAACCAATATCAGGTATAATCAGCATCAGTAATTCCAAAACTCTTTTGCATGTTTTATACTTTTCTTACGATGGTGGTAAGAAAGTAGGAGGTGGAGTATAGCAGAGAAAAAAGACCTGGAAGAGATGGAGGATTTGGTCAAAGGAGCCTTCCCTGTTTCCTTTGTGTCCCACCTCCCCATCCCAGATAATCTCTGTCCCCTCCAGAAGTTGTCTGTGACCCCCTGGCTGACTTCAACGTGTGGAACACTCTCAATCCTTTGAATGCATCTGGGAAGTTAGAGCCTGGGGACAAAGTGATCATCGCTGCCACCAGGGTAGGTGCTGGTCTAAGAAGCCATTCACTCTGGAGAGTGGAAGCTATATCCATTGGAGTGTAAAATGGTGCAGACTTCTTTCAAGAATGTCAGGTCTTAGGGGTGGCCAGGTAGCACAGTGAGTAAGAGCACCGGCTCCAGTGTCAGTACGACCTGGAGATCGAATCCCGGGCTCAGATACTTAGCATCCACCCAGAAACACCTGGCCGTGTAACCTTGAGCAAGTTACTTAACCCCAATTGCTTAGGGGCGGCCAGGTGGCTCAGTGAGTAAGAGCAGAGGGCTCCAGTGTTGGGATGACCTGGATCAAATCCCAGGCTCAGATACTCAGCACCACACCCAGAAATAACTGGCCATGTAACCTTGAGCAAGTTACTTAACCCCGATTGCTTTAAAAATTAAAAAAAAAAAGAATGTCAGGTCTTGGGGTGGGTAGGTGGTGCAGTGAATAGAACACAGGCCCTGGAGTTCAACTCCAGCCTCAGACACTTAACACAAAAAACTACCCGTGTGACCTGGGGCAAGTCACTTAACCCCAATGACCCTGCCTTCCCCCCTTCAAGAGGCAAAAAAAAAAAAGAATGTCAGGTCTTACTACCACAAGTGAGTTACACTAGGGACTGAGGTGAGGTAGGGTATCCAAGGGAGTCAGTACGCTGCTCAGAGGATGGAGCCATTCAGTAGAACTATTGGTTTTATTCTTAGTAAAAAGAATATGTGTCCTCTTGAGGAGAGGAGAGGGCTCTTGGGCCCTGAATTGGGGTTTTCAGAGGTTGGGGAAGGTGTTCTGTTAATGGTTTCTCTTCTCTCTCTTTTCTTTTTGCTCTGTCTAGTTGGACAGCCGCTCATTCTTCTGGAATGTGGCTCCTGGGGCCGAGAGTGCTGTTGGTTCCTTCATCACCCAGCTGGCTGTGGCTGAAGCTCTGCAGAAAGCACCAGATGTGGCATCTCTGCCCCGGAATGTTATGTTTGTCTTCTTCCAAGGGGTGAGGGCCCTGACTAGTAGAATAGTTTGTGTTCTAAGGCACTTGGGTTTTAGACTGGTGAGGGGGTGAGAGCCCTGTACCTGTGTTCAGATGTCAGTCAATAAGCAGTTGCTGAGGCCTCAAGCAGTTTGTGATTACCTGTGTTAGTCCCTCCTAGAGTTGGTATGTGCCCACTCAAAGGTCAGATCAGCTTGGGGAGCCCCTTGGGAACTTGGTGCACTCTTCTTATATTTGAATGGCTTCATCTCTTCTTTCCCTTGCCTCTGCCCTTCTTCCGTGATCCTCTCCAACATCTTTCCAGCCCTACTGTTAGATGATTTCACACTTTTCGTTGGGAGTTCTTGCTGAATTTGGCAAGTCTGAGGGTTAGGGTATTTCTCCCCAACTCTCTGGATTCAGTTTCTTTGCTGGCTCCTTCTTCTTAGTGGCCCTGAGGTTGCCCTCACTGCTGGTGCTTTAGTCTGACTATGGAGTGTGCTGGCAGCAGAATCCAGAGCAGAAGCCACAAGGAGGAGTGGGGGAGAAGAAGCAGGCACTTTCCAGCTGATGTTCCCCTAAGGGCTCCCCAGTGTCTGCCTCATGGCCGACTCTTCTTCACTGAGCTTCCTCTGGTCTAGTTCTTATCCTGGGACCCATCTGAGTGAGAGGCCGTGCTTCCCCCAGCAGAGCTAATGTGGGAAGAGTTGACCCTGGGTGGGCTGATATGAGTCCTGTGGCTCAAGGAACAAACTGGGGCTGTTACCATTTGTACTCCATGTAGCTGCCCTATCTCTGTGACACTCTCCTCATCCCCTTCCACCTCTGTTCCACAGGAGACTTTTGATTACATTGGTAGCTCACGGATGGTGTTTGACATGGAAAAGGGCAAGTTTCCTGTCCAGCTGGAAAACATACACTCATTTGTGGAACTTGGACAGGTGTGTTACTTTTCTCACCCACTCCTATTCTTCTCTTTGCTTGATATGGTCTCCCATGCCTGCTCCCATCTCCTGTCTCCCTCAAGCATCGTCTCCTCCCTGTGATCCTTTGTCTCTTGAATTCTTCTTCTGATCTCCTAACCTGGCACCCATCTCTTCCTCCCCAGGGCAGGGGTCCTGAACAGGACTCAGTTATGCTGCTGACTCCTATTCTTTGCCCACAGGTAGCCTTGAGGAATTCTTCAGACTTGTGGATGCATACAGACCCCATGTCTCAGAGAGATGAATCCATCCATACTGAGGTAATGTATATATATAAATAAAAAAAGCTCATCTTCCATTACATGCTGACACAGCTTAAGATACGACAGCCATCTGCCCCCAGAGCCATAGGTTGAGAGGATAAAGACTAAATACCATCTTCCTTGTATTTGTATTTTTATGTTTGTATCCTGTTTTCCAGACTAATAATTAGCCCTTCAAGGGTAAGGACTGAGTTTTGGGGTCCCCATGAATTAGTGTAGTACTTAACACATAGCAAGTGCTCAGTACATGTTTGGTGGTGGTGGTGGTGGTGGTGGTGGTGGCGGTGGCAGTGCAGCTGCAGGTGGAGGTGCAGGTGGGGGTGGGGGGACCCAGGACTAGAAACCTTTTCTGATCTCCCCCAATTGCTGGTGCCTTCCCTCCTAGACTACCTTGTCTTTAACCACTTTGTATATATTTTTTTTCCTTAACATTTATGCTATGTGTGTTTCTATATTTATTCTTTTCTCCTTCCCTTACCGTGTAAACTCCCTGTGATTAGAGTTTTTCTCATTTGTTCTATTTCTATCCTAGTACAGTGCCTGGCACACCATAGGGGCTTACTAAATACTTCTTGATTGATTACCTGGTACTGTCAACCTTTGGGAAGACTAGTTAATGTGTTTACATAGTAGAGGGCTGCCTGGGAGAGGAGGATGGAGCTACTTGACTCCCTTTCTGATGAGCTGTTCATCTCATTCTCTTATTGTTGCTCCAAGTATCCAACTCTGAAAACTCTCTTTTCTCAAACTTGGAGCAAGGCTAGGTGTGGGCTGTTTATCCTGCTTGGAGTTGTCTCCCTATTCCTCTCAGTTTGTGTAAGTCTTAGCTTTCCTTCAACGTCCATTGCCTTTGGACTTTTTATGATTGATCCAGTTGTTGGTCAGACTTTCCTTTGAATTCTTGTCTATTGTCTTTGCCTCTTACTTGGCATTTAGCATATCCTTCCTTGTATTTATATTTTTATGTTTATATCCTGTTTTTCAGACTAATAATTAGCCCTTCAAGAGTAAGGATTGAGTTTTGGGGTCCCCATGAATTAGTGTAGTACTTAACACATAGCAAGTGCTCAGTACATGTTTGATGATGATGATGATGATGATGATGATGATGATGATGATGATGATGATG
>NW_027187267.1:4133364-4134808 GCF_028583685.1 Petaurus breviceps papuanus
CTCTCTCTCTCTCTCTCTCTCTCTCTCTCTCTCTCTCTCTCTCTCTCATACACACACACACTCACACTCACATTCACACTCTTAGACTCTCACAAATGCACTGCTTCCTTCTTCCCTGTCCCATTGAGGTAACTATGTAGGGTAGTCTGGACTGAGGGGTTAGAAAAAGTTGAGTTCAGATTCTGCCTCAAATACTGTTTGATGCTGGAAAAATTACTTAACCCCTTAGCCCCAGTTTCTTCATCTATAAAATGGTGGTATTAATTTGATAAAATAATAAAATTGCAAAGCACAGCACAGTACATGGTACATAGCAAGTGCTATATAAATGCTACTTTTTCATCATCATTATTAACCTCACAGAGTTGCTGTAGGATTCAAATGAGATAGTATGAGATCCACTTCGCAAACCTAAAAGCACTATATAAATATTCACTATTATTTATTATCCAAACCCTTTCAGGACCAATTTCCTCTCTTTCCACTTGCACATTCAGTACTTTTTCCTTTTTTTTTTTTCCTTCTAGGATCTTGGCTGTGCTGGGCCATGGAACTCTGAGGTGCCTGTGCTCAACAGAGCTCCAAGAACCTAACATTCTAGGCCCCTCCTCGAGCCCTAACCCTTCCAACCACCATCCAGCTGGAAAGCTCCTCCGGGGTGGGGGCCCCCTGCATCATGATGCTTAACTCAGACCCCATGGAGCTGGACCTGCCTCCCACCCATTCAGAGACAGAGTCAGGTTTCAGTGACTGTGGGGGAGGTGTGGGTTCGGACAGGACAGGACCTGGAGGTCCTGGGGGAGGCCAGGCCAGGGGTCCTGAGATGGGGGAGTCTGGTCGGAAGGACCTGCAGCATCTGAGTCGTGAGGAACGGCGGCGGAGGCGACGGGCCACAGCCAAGTATCGCACTGCCCATGCTACTAGGGAACGAATCCGAGTGGAGGCCTTCAACTTAGCTTTTGCTGAGCTCCGAAAGCTGCTGCCCACCTTACCCCCTGACAAGAAGCTCTCCAAGATTGAAATCTTACGTTTGGCCATCTGCTATATTTCCTACCTGAACCATGTCCTGGATGTCTGAACTTTTTGGTCCCTTGTTTGGGGAAACCCTACCCTTGGGGTCCCTTTCTCTCCCAAGAGAGAGTACTTTGCTGCCCAGCTCACTTTCTCTCTCTCTCTCTTAATGTTATATCCTATGATCTGGACTGCTGAGTCCCTGCACCACCAGTGTGTCACTTCCTTCCTCCCCCTGACCACCCCAGACTCATAAATGGCCACTTGTCCAGGGAAGGCAACAACTTAAATGCAGTCCAGGGGTAGAGAGGCTATTTTTACAGGTTAACTGTGGTGGGAGTGGGTTTTGTGAGTATGTGTGTGTGTGTGTGTGTGTGTGTGTGTGTGAGAGAGAGAGAGAGAGAGAGAGAGAGAGAGAGAGAGAGAGAGAGAG
>NW_027187267.1:4134818-4182084 GCF_028583685.1 Petaurus breviceps papuanus
GAGAGAGAGAGAGAGAGAGAGAGAGAGAGAGAGAGAGAGAGAGAGAGAGAGAGGAATGGGTCAGCCAATGTGTGACTTTTACCCTATTCTTTAGGTTGTTCAAACTTGTTCTTTGTTTCTACCTAGCTTTTGGCCAAGCTGCTATAGTTCCTACCTATACCTGGATTGTTAGAGATCTCTGACTTCAATTCTGACCCTTATGTCACCTTCACATCCACAACTCCACATCCACCATTCCTTTTCAGCAAATCCTACCTAGAGCTGGAGGGAATGAGTTGGACCAGAAAAGTAAAGATGGCTGGAGTCAGGGTGAATGGGATACATTCCCTGGACATCCCCTCATTTAAGAAATGGTGTCATTTTTGTTATCTAGCTAATTCTTGATACTTATCTCCTCCTAGTTGTATGCTTTGCTTTTCTGGGTTATTTGGTTGTTTCTACCCTTCTGCTTCCTTCCTTTCCATTATTATCTGATCAGATCAAAGGTCAGAGTAACCTAGGGCCTATCCAAAGCAGATCTAATATATCCAGAGGAGAACTAGCCAATGGGCAGATTTCAGATAGTTACCTGCAAATGTCCCATCACCCCCATGGGGTGTGTGTATGTATGTGTGTGAATTTCATTCCTTTTGGGTCTTTGCAGGTTCTATGACTTTGGATTAGCCTTCTTCCCCCCTTCCCCAGGTTCTCCACCAAAAAGAAACTGTTTCCCCAGTATTTCCTTCCTGGCAGGGCCTCCAGGCCCAGAAGTGCTTGTAGGGAAGAATCCTCTCTAGCTCTGTAGAAGGATGAAGATTGAATCCTTCCCTGGTCATCAAAATGTGTGTGTGTGTGTGTATACAAATACAATGTGTAAAAGGGGTATGAGTTGAAGGGACTGCTGACTGGTGTAAGAGTGACTATGCTTCCTCCTCTTCCCTTCCCCTACCACTGCCTCTTCCTTTTTGCCCTTCCCCCAAACTTCAATTCCACAAGGATATTTATTTATTTATGTTATTTATTTAATTTATTTATAAATGTTGCTATTTATTGCCATATCGTGCACTTTGGTTTAGAGTGAGGGTCTGAAGCAGCTCAAGCTGCACATTTCTCTCTCTCTCTCTCTCTCTCTCTCTCTCTCTCTCTCTCTCTCTCTCTCCCCCTCTCTCTCCCTCTCTCTCTCTCTTCCTCTCTCCCCCTTTCTCCCTCCCTCCTTCCACCCCTCTCTTCTCTTCCTTTCTACAACTTTGACTTTTTTCTCACTGCATCACCCCTTCCACTGTCTTCTTTGTAAAATTTCCCTGCTTTGCCCTCTCTCCAAAAAGAACTTCTCAAAATTCTCCTTGTATTCCTCCCAAGGATTTTGAACTCCTTTTCATATCTCTCTCTGAAACCCCATCCAGCATCAACTACGAGCTTGGGTCTTCTACTTTGAAACTCCCAAACCCCAAATAGTCTCTGTCCCATTCCCCTGTATCCTCCTATGTGATTCCCTCAATGACAGTTATAATTTTCACACAAAAAGGAAAATTAAAGCAACTTCTTTCCAGGTTCCACAATGTCTGTGCTTCATTCCTACCTGGGTTTGAAAGGCTAGGATACCAACTTCTCTTCCTGGAGTGGGCGAAAAGGGTATGTCCTATGGGGTGGGATCTCTATTATGGTCATATGAGAATACAAGGAGTATGGGAGTCTGGGAGAAGTGAAGGAAGCTTAGACAAAGATTGGAGAATTCCAGGGAAACCTGATATATCCTGATACTTTATAAAACCTCAATCTCTTCACAAACTTCTGGTCCATAAAGAGGCTGAAGTGCTCACTGGATGGAGGTGATTTTTTGTTGTTTTACTCTTTTACTTCTGGAATTTTGCTTCCTTTCCTGCTATGGGAGAGAAAAGTAGCCCTAACTGAATATATCTCAGTGGTTAACCACCCTTGTGGGCAGTCATTTGTCAGGGAATGGGATAATAGGACCCTTTATGTTCTTCCCAGTTTGGGTTAGACTCTCAAGGTCCTAGGCTCATTCTTAGATTCCCCAAGCCCAAGTAGAAGGATCATCGTGAAGGACTGAGGGTAAGCTAGGGATAGGACTGGGAGAAAAATCTGAAAGATTTGGGATGATTAATAATGATGATAGTATTAGTATTATTCATTTCTGGGTACCACTCTAGGAAGGCACATGAAGTCCAGGAAATGGTAAGGAATTTGAAAACCAAATGACATAAACAACAGTTGAAGGAACTAGGAATTTTTAGTTTGGAAAAGAGAAGGTTTAGGAGCCAGAGAATCACTGTCTTCAAGTTTGGGTTTGTTTTCTTTTTTGGAAGAGCTGTCACATGGAATAGAGATTTCTCTTATTCTGTATTGCTCCATGGGCAGAATTAGTACCAACAGGTAGAAATTACCATATGGCACTGACCTTGGGCAAACCAATCCACCTCATCTGTGCCTTAGTTTCTTCATTTGTAAAATGAGAGGTTGAACTAGATGACTGCTAAGGTTCTTTCTAGCTCTACATCTATGAGTTCAATAGAAGAAATAACTTCCTAACCATTAGAACTGCCTAATAATAGAATATGCTGCCTTGGGAGACAGCGAACAAACTCCTTGTCACTTGAAAGGTAAGAAGAGTCTTGAATGCACATCCATAATGGGGGTTCCTGCATTCTGTAGTTGCTTGGATTTTAAGGTTGGTAGATTTGTTTGTTTTTACAGTCCAAGACAAAGCTGAAGTCAAGTTGGAGAGAGGTGGATGGTAGTAATGGTGGTTGAGGTGTGGGGGTGGACATGAAAATCTTTAGACCCCTTGAAAGTTCTGTTCTCTATCTCACAAAGGACAGAGTGAAAGCTTCAACAGGAGATAGTTGGATTGGATGTAAGAAAGCACTTCTAGGTTGGGAAGAGTTTGAAGTCCTGGGACAGAGCAAGTGAAATAGATGGAGAATCAATTCTTTACAAGACAGCACTTGACCTGTTTGGGTTGGATGTCACAGAGACAAAGGATGAACTGAAAAAACAGAGGATCATTGAAAGTGCTGGAAGAGACCTTATTGATCATTTTAACCAGTGATATGCTGGGGCCCACTCCAACCCAGAGTCTACCCAATTATTAAATTTTCAGTCTGAGCATTTATACCTCAAAAGTCAGCAAGCCATACAAATCGGACCAATTTATTGTTTTGTTGACTGTCTAGGTTTAAGAAAGTGTGAATAATGCAGATTAAACTTAAAAGTATGTCCTTTATACATTGTTCCCACCCCCCCAAAAGCTGGTGGTTAAACATTTACCAGTATACTCTGATCTGAACCCAACTCTAACCCTCCATTGAACAGATAAGTAAATAGGCTCAAAGAAATGAAGAGATGTACTTGACATCACACAAGGATGAGAACCCATTTTTTTTTTCTGACTCTGAGTACAATGTTCTTTTTACTACTTTATGCTTTGGCAGCTTAGGAGTAATAACTGCTCATATTTAAAATTACAGTAGCATTTTCCCTCAGTATAGACATTGTTATCCCCAATTCATAGAGGAGGAAACTGAGGCTTCGGGAGATTAAACAGTCTGCTCAAGGTCACATTGCTAGCAAAAAGTTGAGCTTCAACACAGACCCAGGTCTTCCTGGCTGTAAGTCCAATGGTTTTTCCACTAAATCACGTAGCTCTTTATTCAGTGATATTGCTCCTCTCCCTTACCCCAGGCTGGGGTGCTGAAGGGGTTACTGGGCTCCTCCCCTTGGGGCTCCCCCAGGACCAGGGGCAGTGGGAAGGGGGGCTGAGCTGCAGCTGTTCTCCCTTTCGCTCCAAATTTCTTTGGATAATCAATTGGCTTCGGCTGCCGCTCTGCTCAGCAGGATGAGAGGAGGAGGAGGAGGAGGAGGAGGAGGAGGAGGAGGAGGAGGAGGAGGAGGAGGAGGGAGGAGCACTAATAGAAGCAGGAGCAGGAACAGGGGGAAGAATCAAGAGACAAAGTGTAGTAGGGAAAAGGAGGTCAGGGATTATGGACATGGGAAACCCCAAGGCTAGAGAAAGAGGAAGTCAGGGTTTGGAGGCTGTGGAAATGGGGAAATAGGGGAGATGCAGAAGTTAGGAAAGAGGTGTTGAATGATGTGGGGGTAGGAAAAGTTGTGAGGAGAGAGGAGATGGGGAGTCAGAGGAAGGGGCTTGGGGTGAGAAGAGGGCTTGTAAATGGGAGGAGCAGGATACAGGTTCCTTTCTTCACTTCATCTCCTAATCTAAGCTTCTAGGCTGGCAGGTAGGTGGGAGGTAAGCAGGAGCAGCAAAAGAGAAGAAACTTTCAGGCGCTGTCTTTCCTCATTCTCCCCCAGTCTCAAGTCTTTACCCTGGGCACCTCCACTTTGACTGTATCTCAGGCCTTTCTTCCTCCCTAAGTCAAGCACAGGCTCCTGGTTCCAAAATGCCAGCCATTAGGCACTTGTCTTCCTTGCCCCCTCCGCTCCCTTGCCCCCTCCTTTTTCCAGTGGCAAAGCAGACGGCGGGGCCCCAGGGGTTTCAGAGGAGAGTGTGTGGAGGGGGTCTGCTCTCAGCCACTTAGCTTCCCCCCCACCATCCCCCACCACACACACATTGTCTTATTCTGCCCAGCATATGGCTCCTTTGTGCCTGTACAATGGAGTCCCTGCCTGCTCTCCCCCTTCTCCAGTCTGGGCACATAGGGCTCCCCTCCCTCATTCCATGCACCTCTCCTTGCTGCCCCACCCCTGTTCCAACTCCTTCACATTCTCTTTTTCCTCCCTGACTTCTTTGTTGGCCTCTTATAAGAACTCTTTCTCTTCATCTGACTTGGTCGGTCTTTCTCTCATGTTGCCCTTTTTCCTAGGTCGAATTTGGTTTTGTTACCACTGTGCCAGACATATGGACTTTATACAGATAAGGACTTCTGGATTTAGTTAGACAGTGAGAGATAGTGAAGTAGGGTTGGGTTTGGACCTTGGGGAATGGAGACAGTGAGAAGAGAAGAGGAAAAATAGGCTGAGAATCTGGAAGACTGAGGGAGGGAGGTGAAGGTCACCCACTCTCTGAAGGAGGGAAAACAGACTATTGTGCATCAAAATGAAGACCTAGAAGGCCACCTTCTTCAAAGCATTAAACCGGGTTAGGAGGAGCAAGGCCAATAAAGTTAAGATTTTCTGGTGCCCCTAGGGCAGCCAGAACCTTTGATCCTTCCTTCCTCACAGGGGAAGGAAGTCATCAATCTAAAGAGTAGGTTTCTCGGGGTGGAGCCTCGGAAGGTGGAGAAGTTTGATCCAAAGACTTCTCCTTCCTGTCCCCCCTTAACACCTCCTCCCATTCACCTTCCTCCAACCTGCAGCTAAGCCCTTGTGGTTATGGGTGGTTGGTTGCTGCCCCCTGGTGGCCACTCACAGAGTTTTCGTTCCAATTACAGTTAACAAGGCTAGGGCAGAGATGGTTTTTCTGAGGTCCTAGTCAGAGTCTGAAAGCAGGAAGGAAGAAGATGTCAGAGGGAGAGATGGCTAGCATTCTACTTGAAAAAACTAACTATATTCACTTTACCATTTAGTCTCCTTTTACTCCTCAATCTTTTTCAAGCTTCCTTATGATGTCATCACTTAATGGAATCTTCTCTCCAAAGTTAGCATGAATCTCTTAATTGCCAAATCTGATGATCTTTTCTCTTCTTAAACTGTGTGCTACATCTGATACTGTTGACCCTTGCCTCCTAGATACACTTTCCTCTCTGGGTTTTTGTAAAATTGCTCTCTCCTGGTTCTTCTTCCTATCTGACTGTTTCTTCTTATTCTCCTCTCCTGGATCATTATTCATATCATGCCCTCTAACTGTGGATGTTTCCCAAGTTTCTCTCCTAAGCTAATCCTCCATTTAAACACTTTCTCTTGGTAACCTCATTAACTTTTGTGGACCTAATTATCATCTATATGTAAATGATTTACTAATCTATATATAATGTTATAGAAATCCTGGTCTTTAATAACTTAAAACTGTCCTAAAACTTTTGGGACACACTGTATATCTAGCCCCAGACTCTCCCCTGAACTTTGGTCCTTCATCACCAATTCCCTATTGAACATTTCAAACATAATGACTCAGAGACAGCTTAAAATTAATATGTCCAATACTAAACTCATTATCTTTTCTCAGCTAAACCCTCCCCTCTTTCAAACTCTCCTGTTTAGTATCCCAGGTTCATAGCCTTGGCATTATTCTTGATTTTTCACTCTTTCTTACTTCACATAGCTGATCAGTTACCAAATCTTGCACCTTCTGCCTCCTCAATATGCTTTTGTATTTGCATTCAGTCCTAGCTCTGTGCCTTTTGAATCATTATCCATTTTCCTAGCTCTTCAGTTAATGAGAAAACTGCTAATAACTGCACAGTACCCAGATTCCCTGTCACTCCTGGCTGCAGTTGGACTCACCAAGCCTCTACATGTTGGACTGAGACAAAAGATAGGGCATTTTTCATATTTTGTATAGCCTACCAGGAAGAGCAAATCTGAGGATTATCTAAGGACTACACTCTCATTGGCCAGTCCTTTCAATTCATCAAGACGTTGAGAACAAATTATGTAAGAAAATATTGGCTTTGGTAGGACGCAGGGTCTAGAATTGCACCATATGACCTTCAGCGAGACCCACATCCTTGGTGTTTCAAGTGCACACTGAAGAGCATCCTGGGGACCTGGGGGCCCGAGTAAAAAGCTCAATAGAGTCAACACATGACATTTTTAATGTATGCATTTAATGACACCAAAAATATCACAGGTTTTATGCCATATCTGCCTATGTGTAGGTAAGAGCCACATCTCTCTATTAACATACTTTGAAGTTTCAGAAGATGGAGATAATGTAGAGACTCCCAAAGAGTATATTTGCTGACTAAGAAATAAGTTGAATGGGACTTAACATTAAGCTATGGCCTCAGTTCAGAAAAATTCTGATAGACATAAATGACTTTGAAATTTAGAAAAATGATAGAATTATCCTAAGAAATCTTGGTTTTCAGGGAGCACATAAGGTTCTAGACAAATGATGAGCCATCTTAAACAAAGTAGCTGAAAGGCTGGACAATTTCCAAGTTTACAATATAGTCCCAGAGAGTGTTCAGGGCTCTATATAGATGATGGATAGCAACCACCTCTTACCTGCTGAAGAGTCAGAATCCTTAGCGAACAAGAGGAAAGGAGCAAGTACACTCACTTATAAGAACTCTGACGAACACAGCTGCAGAAAGACTGTTACACTTAGCTTATATTTCAAAAGATGATGATTCATATGAGGAAGAAACTTGGGGCTGATATCCATCAGAGGGTTAGGGAACTCAAATGAATCTATCCTAGCTCCAGGAGAACCTCAGTTCAGACAGAGAGGAGAGCTGAACCAAGAGGCAGCTCCTTTCTAGCCTAATATTCTTATTGTGTTATATTATTACTACTTCTTATATTATGTACTTATACTTATTACAGTATACTTGTTATTATATACTTATATTATTACATACTTATTATATTATTAAATGTTTATTTCACTATTATAGATACTAGAGACTATGATAGCCAACTTGGGTCATCCACAAGCTCAGGGAGTCCCATTGGAAATTCCCATGACCAAGTTTCTTTATGATACTTTAGGAAAAAAGGGAGTTGAAGTCTATTGCTGGAGTACATGAAGTACTTTTTTTATGTAACTGAAATACTTGTTAAGTGTTATAAATGTTTCTCTTCTTAATGTGCTATTCCTGTTTTACATTTCATTATATGTGTATATATGGTCTTATAAATGTGTTTGCTAGTATGTAATGTCCTACATGCACTATGTGCATATGCTATATTCCTGCATGTGACCTGTATTTTGGGTTCCTGAATGCACACATACTCTGTATCTCTCTGTCTCTGTCTGTCTGTCTGTCTCCTCCCCTCTTACTCTACCTGTACTGTCCATCTACGCTAAAGTTGCAAGAAGGAGGAATAATAATGGAAATGGGTAATAACAACTAGCCTGTATATAGCACCTACTATGTGCCAGGTACTATTCTAAGTGCTTTACAATTATTATACAGTTGATCCTCACAACTATGGGAGGTAGGGGTTATTATTTTCCCCATTTTACAGATGAGAAACTGAGGCAGATGCTAGGTAACTTCTTCAGGGTCATATAGCTAGGAAATATCTAAGATCAGATTTGAACTTAGATGTCCCTGACTTAAGGCCTGGTGCTCTATCCACTGAGGTACATAGCTGCAGGAGAGATGTATGCAGAAAAAAGTCTGAATGTCAGGAGAACTTAAGGATGGAAGGTGACATTTTTCCTTGCCAGAGCTGGTTGATGATTTCATTGATCTTCATAGGCTAGCTATAGTGATAATTGGTCATAGGTTCACATGAGTAACAGGATCCTAAATGGCAAAGGGGTGGCCTTCAGGATTTATAGTTCATACTGAATCCTGACTTCCTTGTCACCAGAGATCCCAAGCTCTAAGTACCTCAGTTTTCATCTAAGGACGAGTATTCTTGGAAGTGTGAATGAAAGACCAAGTAGGAACTGTTTTGTATTCCTTTCATTTTCTTGTTTGTTCTTAGGAGGGTGTGTCATAGGGACCTAAGCAAACTTCTATGTGTCTTCCCTAGATCGCCTGCATTTGGAATGGTTTATGTATTGGCCAGGGCCTGTTGGGATTTAAGAGAATGGTGGACATCTTAGATGCCCAGAAGATGTTTTACTGTATACTGCTTATTGGTTTTATTGTTTATATGCCAAGACTAAATATTATATGCAGCTAAATGTGTTTAGCAACTAAGCATTACTTTTTTTGTGTTAGTCTTTTCATGTAGGAGGTTGATTCCATTTGCCAAGGGTGAGTGACTAGGGATCTATGAAATGTAGTAAGTTCAGGGAAGAGTTAGGGGTTGTCAGAAGTGGAGAATCAAAACTGATTCTATTTGGTTAAATCATCAATAATCCATACTGTCTCCCCTACTTCCCCACATAACAAGTTGGTGCTTTCCTACAAAGAAAGGTGAAACTGGAGAACCATAGAGAGCTCAGCATGTATATATTATATATAATATAATATTAATATAATGATATATATATCATTATTCCTGCTGAGTGGAGTAGATGCCTATAATAGGGTGAGTTTGGGACTGCCCAAAGCTAGACCCTTTTTTGCTAGGATTGGAGCCATTAGTACCACCTGGTGGCTACATCTGTGTTATGTAGCATGTATTTCTTTCTTTTTTTTTTTTTAAAGCAATCGGGGTTAAGTAACTTGCTCAAGGTTACACGGCCAGTTATTTCTGGGTGTGGTGCTGAGTATCTGAGCCGGGATTTGATCCAGGTCATCCTGACACTGGAGCCGGTGCTCTTACTCGCTGAGCCACCTGGCCACCCCTAAGCAATTGGGGTTAAGTAACTTGCTCAAAGTTACATGGCCAGGTGTTTCTGGGTGGGTGCTAAGTGTCTGAGGCTGGGATTCGATCTCCAGGTCTTCTCAACACTGGAGCCGGTGCTCTTACTCGCTGTGCTACCTGGCTGCCCCTGTAGCGTTTATTTCAAGTGACATATACTTGGTCTTATAGATTTGATTTTATCATATATGCTCAGATATGTGTAATTTGGCGTTTGTTGCATTTACTATGGCTAGCTGTATGTAATTCTACTGTGAATTTAGGTATTAGAGAACTATGTGTTTTTCATGTTCTGTATAGCCTACCAGGGAGAGTAAATCTGGGGATTATCTAAGGACTACACCCTCATTGGCCAATCCTCTTGATTCGTCAAGACTTTGAGAACTACTTAAGAAAATATTGGCTTTGGTAGGAATCAGGGTCTAGAATCACACCATATGACCTTCAGGGAGACCACCATCCTTAATGTTTCAAGTGCACATTGCTGAGCATCCCTTTTACTTTGGTTACAGACAGACATCTTAGCTATTCTTTGGGGGGTAGGGGACCAGAACTATGATTTTACTGATATAGGGAAGAAATTCCCTCTTCTAAGGCACATCAATACCATGTCTGCCACTTACAGTCTTAGAGTTATATGTAAGTACTTATAGTGCTTAAGGCACTGAAAGGTTCAGTGACTTCTCCAGAGTCACAAAAAACAGTATGTATCAGAGGCAGGACTTGAATTCAGGCCTTCCTGACTCCAAGGTTTTTAACCTCCTCTGTCACCCTATTTCTTGCTTTTAACTATGTTATATATAAATTTCACTATGTTGTATGTTCACACAAATGATATGGTGTATCACATATACTTTTCAAAGACTACAATTTTTTTTGGAGGGGGGTGATATAGGGCTATTCAAAGCTAGGATTTCTATAATTAAGGCTCCATATGTATATATGTATATGTGTATATATGTATGTATATGTGTATGTGTGTATATATGTATATATGTGTATATATGCACAAAATAAAGGTTGGAATGTGGCCCAACAGAAAAAAGACAATGATCTAGGGGCAGCTAGATGGCATAATGGATAGATCACTGGACCTAGAGTCAAGAAGATCTGAATTCAAATCTAGCCTTAGACATGTGTACTAGCTACATGACATTGGGCAAGTCATTTAACCTCTGTTTGCCTAAGTTCCTCATATGCAAAATGGGGATAATAATAGCACCTACACTCCAAAGTTGTTATGAGGATAAAATGAGATAACTGTAGAGTGCTTAGCACAGTGCCTGGCACATAGTAAGTACTATATAAATGTTAGCTGTTATTGTTATAATAATATTATATGCCCTTAGCTCAGCTTTTATTTTTACTTAGGTGTCTTAGCATGATAAAACCCAAAGGATTTTGGCTGCCCTTCAGAAAAATTGAGGCGATTCAGAGACACACACTACTCTGTGGAGTTCCTTTGATTGAGCCCCCTGAGAGGGCTTTTGAGGACAGGATCACCATGAGAGAATTAAATGAGAGTTACAAGGACTTTCTAACTCTAAGTTGAAAGGAAGTCTGGAACAAGTGTGTGGATACTTCAGCAAAGAAAGACATATTAAAAAAATCAGACAATTCTAACCTAGGGGTGCTCTGCCAAGCTTTTGACCTTCAGCTAGGTGTAGTGGTGCATGCTTGACAGTAATTGTATGCTACACGAGATTGGTAGGGAAGAGATCTAGCAGGAACAATACAATGACATCAGCTCTCCTTCAGTATCATAGGTATGGGTTGCCTTTCTAAATAAGCGCCATGGCCACACGTGATTTCTGTGTGTGTGCTTTTCAACACCTATCTCTTAGATATGTCCATTCTAGTGAATGTGTATTTATGAGAGAGTATGCTTCAGGTTCAGAGGGTAGTTGGTCTATCGCTACTTTTTCCTACTATATTATTTCATTAAATTAAATTAAATTTCATTAAATATTTTTGCTTTGAATTAATTGTGTACTATGGCTGACTAGTAAAAATAAAATCATTTGTGGAGAACTGGTAAGCTATGGATTTTGAGTAGATGTGAACCAGCAGAGTATCACTTTACTCCTGAGTCAGTTCATTCTCTATATTTCTCCTCACCAGCCAACTGCCTATCTTGGAGACACCTTTGCTCTGATACCTCATTTTCCTGATTGATGAAACCCTTACTGGAACTACCATTTCAGGAGGTACCTTCTCTATACCAATTTTTTTTTTCCAATCTTGACTCATTCTCCAGACTTCTACATCTCCTTGTCAGCTGTCTAAAAACACTATCTTCCTGAATACACTATCCTCTGTTCTCGCTCCTTTTTTTATGTGTTGCCTTCATTTAATAGGATGTTGGGTCTTTAAGGGCCAAGACTATCTTGGCTGCTTGTGCTTGTATCTCTAGCACTCATCACAGATTGGCACATAGTAAAATCACTCTGTCTCTTGTCCTTCTGTCTCTCTCTGTCTCTTTGTCTGTCCTCTCTCTCAATTGGAGGTGGCCTGACTGAGAGGATCTATATGGGAGTGGGGTACCCCAGGTGCTAGACTAAAATGTGGCAACCAGAACTGAATATAATACCCAGATGTGAGGGAAGAGTAAAGCAGGGCTGTTGTCTCCTTTCTCCTGAGCTCTATAACTTTTAAAAAAATGCAGCCTAAGATTTCCTTGTGATTCTCAAGTCTTCTCATTGCTGATGCATATTGAGCTTATAGCAATCTGACATTCTGTTATGTTTATAAATATAATCTTTTAAAATGAGTTTTTAAATGTCTTTTGTTTTTTTACATCACCATAGTTTCCCACAGTATCTCTGCTTTTCCCCTCCCAGAAAACTATCTGCTATAACAAATAGTATTTTTTAAAGGCAAAAAAAAGAAAGAAAAGAAAAAGGGGAATAAAAATCAGCATAACTGTCAATACATTGAAAAAGTCTGAAAATACATGCAATGTGAAACACTTGTGAACTTCTCACCTACATAAGGGGTGGGGCAGGAGAGTCTTCTAATAGCTCTTTTTTATGTCATTCTTGTTCTTTATAATTTTGCAGTATTCACTTTCGGTGTGTGTATGTGTGTGTGTGTGTGTGTGTGTGGGCTTGTTCTGTCTGTTTATATTGTTGTCATCTTGTATGCTGTTTTCTTGACTCTTCTTACAACATTCTGCACCAGTTCAAGTAGATCTTTCCATGTTTCTCTGTATTCCCCACATTCATCAATTCTTACAGCACAGTAATGTTTTATTACATTCATGTACCACAATTTGTTTAACTATTCCTTACTCTAAGGCTATCTAATTTGTTTCTAATTCTTTGCTATTGTAAAAAGTGCTGCTACCAATATTTTGGTGTATATGAGGATTTACTTTTTATCAATGGCCTCTTTGGGATATAAGCCTAATAATGAAATCTCTGTGTCAAGGGGTATGGACATTTTAGTCACTTTATTTGCATAATTTGAAAATGGTTTCCAAAATAGTTGTATTGATCCATAGCTCCCCCAACAATGCACCAGTGTGCCTATCTTCCCACAACATTGACTATTGTATTTTAGTCATTTTTGCCAATTTGCAGGGCATGAGGAAAAATCTCAGGAATGTTTTAGTTTATATTTCTCTTTTCATTAGTGACTTGGAACATTCTTTCATGTGGTTATTAATAGTTTGCAATTCTTTTGAGAACTATATATTCATATCTTTGGACCACTTATCTATTGTGGAATGACTTTTAGCCATATCTATATCTATGTATAGATATCTATTAATTGTCTATGTATCTTGGATATTTAAATCCTTATCAGAGAAATTTGAAACAAAGGTTTTTTGACCACTTATCCTGGGTGCATTAATTTAGTTTGTGCAGAAACTTTTCAGTTTCATGTAATCAAAGTTATCTGTTTTATCTTTTATAATTGTCTCTATCTTTTTGTTAACCATCTCTTACCCATAGCTGTGAGAGGTATAGGATATTCTACTCTTCCAGTTTTTTACAGTATAGTTCTAATTTTTCTAGCATTTTTCTAGTATTAATAGTGAGGCAACATATTCATTTAGAAGATGTTGTGGAATATTGTATAAGGTATTGCTGTCAGCCTAATTTCTGCCAGACAGCTTTTCAGTTTTCCTAGAAGGTTTTTTTTTTTTAAAAAAAGAATCAAATAGGGAATTCTTTACTAAGTAATTTCTATTTTCCAGTTTCTCAATCACTGAGTTGCAAACAAAATTTATAGACTAGTCATTTCTTCTTGAGGTAGCTAGGTGGCACAGTGAATAGAGTGCTGGGTCTAAAGTCAGGAAGACTCATCTTCTGGAGTTCAAGTCTGATTTCAGATACTTACTAGTTGTGTGACCCTAGGTAAGTCACTTCACACTGTTTGCCTCAGTTTCCTCATCTGTAAAATGAGTTGGAGAAGGAAATGACAAACCACTCCAGTATCTCTGCCAAGAAAACCCCAAATGGGGTCACAAAGAGTCGGACATGCCTACATAGCTGAACACCACCACCATCTCTTCTTTCCCTAATGGCTTAGACTCTTAGTTTTCTTTCTCTGTACCTTTGTATCTCTGTTCTCTATAGGTCTTTATATTTCCCTGCTCAAGCCCTGATGACAGAGCAAGAACTCTCCTGTGTTTAGAAGTAAGGTCACATAACACTATCAGTTGCTCCTTTGTTGTTTGCTCTTTTGGGCTCTGCCAATTACTAGCTATATAATGTTTGGCTTGTCACATTTTACCTCTGTGGGAATCAGAGAATCATATAATAATAGTGTACAGCTAAGGATCAATTAAGCCAATCAATCACCCCATTTTGATTAAAGTAACGACAAGTTGCAAAGATCTTTGTCAGGGACAAAGACTTCTAGTAAATTAATGAATCAGTCAATTAAAGGCAGGAACTAGACTCGAACAAGGCCTAGATATCTTTATTTAATCCATCTACCAATCAAAGGAATTAAACCAATGTTTGCCCTGTCACACCCTGTGAGTCTTCTCTAAGACAGTAAGCCAATTTGGAGACCAATGTTTAAGCATCTGCTAGCATAGAAGAAATAGCAGTTCTAAGCATGTTCATCAAAGAAAATCATTTAAAAAGAAAGGAGAGGAGTAGAGCCTCTATCTTCCTTCCCCAAAACTAAACTCGAGGAGGACCTTGTGAACTTCAGAGGGTTGGAAGATTTGAACTTCGAATTGGCATCCTAGCTATTTTCCAGGGAGAACTGTTATTGTCTGCTTTGGAGTTCAGGGTGAACTAGCCATGTTAAAGAAAACCAGTGTAAGATGTCTACAAGGATCCCTGTCAAAAACTCTATGATCCCAATGGGAAATTCATGAGGGCTCCATGAGAGGGGAAAGCATTATAAGCAAAGGGACTTCCCTTCTGGCAAACTGTGCTCATTAAGCTTGAACTTACTTTCCCTTGGATTCTGTGTGCTTTGGGTTTGGAGAAGAATGTTTTGTACCAACTATTCTTAGTTAATACCTACTTCTAAAAGTCAATTGTCTGGCTAACTGATAAAAACTGATAATCAGTTGGGAGGGGGAGTATTCTGGTGGAAACTTGTGAGCTGTTGCATTAGAAAGATACCCCCACAGAGTGGCTAGGTGGTGCAGTGAATAGAGCACTGGTCCTGGAGTCAGAAGGACTTGAGTTCAAATCCAGGCTCACTTAACACTTACTAGCCATGTGACCTTGGACAAGTCACTTAACCCCAATTGCCCTGCCTTCCCCCTCCAAAAAGGAAAAAAAAGATACCCCTACTTTGATCCAGGGATTCCACTTCTAGGTTTATAGTCCAAAGAGATCAAGGAAAGAGGGGAAAGACCCCATATATAAAATATTTATAGCAACTCTTTTCATAGTAACCCAAAAGTATAAATTGAGGGATGTCTACTTAATGGGGAATGACTAAACACATTTCTGATACATGACTCTAATGGAATACTAGGAGAAAAATTTATATGACAATATTACATAGAATAACAACTTTGAAAAACTTTACAAATCTCCTTAACACAATGATAAAACATGACTAGAGAGAAGTGGATGAAACACTATACCTACCTCTTGCTGGAGAGGTGAAGAACTTAAAATGTAGAATAAAACATATGTTTTTAGACATGACCAGTGTGGAAATTAGTTTTGATAAGCTATGCATATTTGTTATGAAGGTTTTCTTTTTTCTTATTCAACTGATAGGTTAGTCATCCTGTCAAAAAAGGAAATCAGGTTAGTCTGGCATGACCTGTTTGTGATGAAGCCATGCTGACTCTTTCTAATCACCACTTCCCTTTCTAGATATAATAGGTGTGGGGGTGAGGAACTGGTTAATAGGGGCCCAGATCTCAGGTGATGGGTAATATTTGCCTGCTCCAAGTCCACGTGGAGGTTTGGTAAACTTGTTCCCAGAAGTGAGTGATGGAGGAACAGCACAGGGAGACTTCCCAGCTTCAGAGCACATGCAGATATTTTCTGACTCTCCTGTAGGCTTACTGTATGGTGATAGAAATCCTTTAATTTGACCACTGTGATGAATGTATGAGTGAACATACAAGTGGTTTGAGCAAATAAAATAGAACTCTCTTCCCTGATAGTGCACTTGGCAAGAACTGCTAAATGCTGCTGAGTGAAGAGAGACGTAGCAAGCGCTACTGGCTGCCTTTTCTTCCCACCCAGGCAGACACATGACTGTTTCTTTTTCTTCTGTCCCTGTTGTGCTCACGCTTTCTTGATATTAATGAATATCAAAGACAAGACAGACCATATCACAATCTTCTGAGTTTCAAAAGGTCAGAAGAATAAGTAGAAATTCAGCAATGGAATCTATGGCAGAATTGTCTGTAGTTGTAGCAACCAAGGCCAGTGAGGAACCATCCTGAGATGTGACCTGCTTGACCTATTCACCAGCAGTGAAACAACGTGGCAGTCAAAACATTATGTTCTGCAAGCAATGAAGCATTGATATAGCCCTCAGAAGTGAACTTGGAGGGAGGGAATACTTTGCAGTAACCACATTAATTTGAGACCACTTTCTCTGAGACTGAGTAAGCGTGTATAGGAAGAGGGTTTGCCCTGGTTTGGGGAGATATACTTACACTTTTGTTCTTGTTTTATCTTCTCAGCAAATATCCCTTTGAAAAGGTTAATGAATATTAATTGCTCAGGAATATATTGATGCAGTAATTAATTAATGCAGTAATCAAAAAATGATTTTGAGGAAATATTAACTGCAGGTAATATTAAAGGGAATATTCTCCAATGGGAAGCTCATGAGTGGTAGTTTGAGGGTAAGAAATTTCCAAACTCCTCAGAGTTGGAAACTTTGAGGGAACTCAAACTAAAACTCTGAAGGGAGCAGTAGTAATATTCTAGGGACCAAATCTGCTAGACTGAGTGTAGATTGGAAGAGTGAGCCCAGAACCTTTATGTGTTACATAAATATTTGCTAAGCATCTCTTTAAGTATTTATTGAAGAATTTTCACAGAATTTGAAGTCAAGTTCACCTGCCAAAGTTTGTAGATTCTGAAAAATCTCCTATCTTGTGGTACTTTTTCTGCTTTACATAACTTTTCAAATACCATTAACAATGACTTAGGAATCAGTCTGCCAGTTCTATCAGACTGAAGGATGTAACTCATATAAGCCAGGTGACTTGAATTTATTAAGGGCAGCTAGGTGGTCTTCCTTTTCTACCTCATCTTAGCTAAAAACTCCCTTTTAGTAATTCCTCCCTCCCTCCCTCCCTCCCTTCCTTCCTTCCTCCCTTCCTTCCTCCCTTCCTCCCTCCCTCCCTCCCTCTCTCTCTCTCTCTCTCTCTCTCTCTCTCTCTCTCTCTTTCTTTCTTTCTTTCTTTCTTTCTTTCTTTCTTTCTTTCTTTCTTTCTTTCTTTCTTTCTTTCTTTCTTTCTTTCTTTCTTTCTTTCTTTCTTTCTTTCAAAATTGAACCATGAACTAAGTAATCCCATGTTCTTTCTGTTGTCAGTTATCATCATCTCATCCATCCAGATTCCCCCCCAAACCCAAGAAGCAAAAGGTGTCTCCTTCTTTGATCTTCCTTTTTCTCCCCCCCCCCCCCCCCTTTGTGTTTCCCTTAGCTTCCCTCATCAGCTTCAGCTTATTCTTGGTTTTAGCATACTATTTTCCCAGCACTATGCCATGCCACACTCATTTTGCATTATCTAGCCTTGCTTCCATTTTCTGTTTATTTTTTTAAAAAATCTAAGTTGATTGGTGAGTGACCTGTGTATCAGCATTGGTCTCTTCAGACAAATTCCTTTTTTTCTCCTCACTGGCATTTTTGAGCTGGAAAGGACCTTAGAGTTCTTCTATTCTATCCTTGTCATTTTATACATGAGGAAACTGAAGCTTAGAAACAAAATGACTTGTCCAACATCAAGTAATTAGTAACTAGAAGAGCTAAGTCATATTCAAACCCAGGTCCTTTGACTACAAATCCAGTTCCCTTTCCACTCTCTCTAAGTTCCCTTTTAGGTCTGATATATTCTGTGATCCCCTGTATCTCACTTCAGATTGCTGAACTGTTTCTGTCATTCCAGGTGACATTAATCTTGGGAATACTGATCTAAAACCTCATCTATTTCGTATTCTGTCTGGAATGTGTGTCCCCCTTCAAAAAAAAAAAAGGAGAGGGCACTAATCATATTCTTTTCCCAAGATCTTGGCAGCAGTGATCCTCTCATCTCACAGACTGGAAAGCCCAGGCCTGAGAGGAAGGATTCTCTGGTGGGTCTTATCCTTTGAGATCCTTTTGTAGTACTTGGATGTCCTCCCCATATGGGACTCAAGAGAAGTTCTTTCAGTTACAAGGCCCTGTTTGGGGCAGCACTGTAGAAATTCAGAATATTCCCAAAGTCTTAGTTCATGTTTAAGTTATTAAAGCTAAGACTTTTGGAAAATGTTGTAGAAATAGGGTCCCAGATTTGTAGGCAAATTGAAATTTAAGAAAGGCCTGAAGCTTTGTTGAACTTAATGGGGCTTTAAATTTTTTTTTTATTTTTTAAAATATACTCATTGTGAATCAAGGCTAAATAGTCTATGTTCAAAAGCTAAAAAATGCTGACAATTTTTGTTTTGTGACCAGATACAATAGGACTTGTTCTCATAATTTTCTATTGTGTGATCCTTTGCAAAATATAATACTTTTTATCTCTTCTTGGAGTCCTTGAAGATGTATGCTGTGAACTTGTATCCATCACAAAATGGACTTCGACTTGCTTTTCCTTTCTTTTAGAGAAACACCCTGTCCTTGATTTGTAACTTTAATGCAAGCTTTATCGTCAGAGATATTTGCTAAGAATTTCCTAGCAGCCCCTTGGAATAGTCATTAAATTCCAGGTTTCCTATTCCAAGCCAGAATATTTTGTTGAAAGAGAGCAATCTATGCATCAGGCAATTATCCTTCAAGCAGCTATTTGATGGAACTATATTGTTTCTTGGGGTATATGGAGTGTTCAGGGAGGACTAGCACCTTTGGTGTGAGGGCTTGCCAAGCCCTTTTTAGGGCTGCTCATACACCTTGGGTGTCTACCTGGCACTCAACTCTCACCCGTGGCTCCAAGAAACTAGCATGTGCAGTGGCCACATACTGGTAAACTGTCTTAGCAGATGGGATAAACCAGGTTGATGGAAACTTATGGGCCTCTAGTCTGTCCAGTGAGTAAAGGGGGTGTCTACCTCAGGCATGTGAAGACATTCCCTGGTAGAATGGGAAGATGTGAATTTGTTCCAAAGGCCATGAAAGTGACTGAAGCAGGCACTGTGGAGCACTTAAAGTTTGGTTAGACATCTAAGGCATAAAAGTCATCCTCTGGATCCCAGGCCATTGCCAGTTGTCTTGACTTTCATCTTGCCACTGGACTTCTTTGACTTAAAAAAAGAGTGAGGCTGATGACTTTGTGAAACTCTGCCTCACTTAAATCCAGTTCATACACAGGTCAAGACATTATCCCATAACATCATTATTCCTCTTTGGAAATGAAGGACAAAAAAAAGAACAGAAGAGGAACTGAGGCAAACAGGGTTAAGTGACTTGCCCAGGGTTACACAGCTAGAAAATGTCTAAGGCTGGATTCGAACTCATGAAGATGAATCTTCCTGACTCCAGGTCCAGCACTATATCTACTCCCCCACCCAACTGACCCATAGAATAAGTATATCAGCATATTAGCAAAGAGAAATAATACAGCAAGAAAACACATTGCATAACAAACATAGGTTACATGCAACGCATAGCAACATATATAAGCTAAATAGAAAGAATACATGACATTTCATGTATATATGGCTACATGGATTTTAATAAGAATCATATGAAAATCAGAGACTTCTCTGAATACAGGCCAATTAAATGTTTACTAATTTTACATAAAAACTTCACAGTTTGTATGGTCAAAAACCATCTATAAACACTGACCAATGTGCACCCTCACCCCCATATATTTGATGAGAAGTAAAAAAGGTGTGTTAAAAAGTTCCAGGAGGTATAAAAAGAAACTCATTATTGATTCAGGATTATTAAACAAGTTGTTTGAAAGTACCATGATTTAAATTGCTGATACTGATTATTGTAAAGCCTTTGATTCACTTTTTTTTTTCCTTTTGGAGGGCAATTAGGGTTAAATAACTTGCCCAAGGTTACACTGGCTTGTTTTTTGCTTTTTGGAGGGCAGTTGGGGACAGTTGACTTGCCCAAGGTCACATGGCTAGTTTTTGTGTTGTCTGAGGCCAGATTTGAACTCAGGTCCTCCTGACTCCAGGGCCAGTGCTCTATTCACTGCACCACCTAGCCACCCCATTTGATTCAGTTTCACACTCAAGTCATAGTCATAAAATACAAATGAATAAAATAGATACAAGGATAAGAACACTAGAGTAGTGATCTCTGAAGTGGAGACTCCAGTCCCCCTGGGAGGTAAGGAAATGACCCCAAGGGGTGTGTGACCAATCAGCTGGAGGGTGGGAAGTTGGGTTTCATCTTCTATATGATAGCTAATCATGGTGCTTACCTCTAAAACAATCCCACCCATTCCTTTTCCATTATCACCCGATCCCCCTGAACTTCTCAATCTACTTCTTCCCCCTCCACCAAAAAGAAAAATTAAAAAAATTATCAATCAATTATGCATTGGATATTTGACTCCTCAGGATTATTATAACCTAGTTTTGACCTGCCCACCTACATCTACATCTATGCTTACTCATTACTGCCCATATCACTTTCTCCTTCCTAGATTGTCTTGTGGCTGTAACAGATATCTCTTGGAAAATGGGTTCTGCACTCTAGTATTGACCAATAAGCAAGACACACTTCCCTCTGCCCCCTTTCATTTTAATGTGGGACAGAGTTAATCACACAGGATGGGTAGGCATGGACGGTTTATAATCTGCATAATATATCATCATATTATCTTTCTCCCCAAACCTACCTTATTTCTGTCAGCATTATCTTTCTAGTACCCAGATTATCTAACTCATAAATCACCTTCAACTCCTCATTCACTCTCTCTCTCTCTCTCTCTCTCTCTCTCTCTCTCTCTCTCTCTCTCTCTCTCTCTCTCCTAATAATGCCATCACCTTAGCTCAGACTCAATAAACTTTAGTGGCTCCCTACTGACTCCAGGAACAATTAAACTCCTTTGTTTGGCCTTTAAAGTCCTTCACAATCTGACCCTAAACCATCTTTCTAGCTTTATTTTCTGTTACTCCCTTTTCTGCACTCTACAATCCAGCCAAACTGACCTTGTGGTTTATCACACTTTTTCAAAAATGTAGCTAAAAAAACTGAACATGAATATTAAATTTAGATTTGACACAATCTATTAAGTAGAAGCACATAAACAAGAATGGATTTACATTAAAAACCTTTTGCTGATTGGAAATCAGAGACTTTTGCTTTTGAATTATGTAAAGTGAGTATCTACACACAGAAAGACATGATTCCTGCTAAGAAGCTGTTATATTCACAATTTTTTACAAATTATTATTTGATGACTATATATATTCCAAAAAAGCATTAAAAGTTCACTTGCTTAGCTAGCTACAACAATAAAATTTACTGAATAAATATTAATTACTTAAAAGCAATTTTTATTTATAGGACTTCCCTATTGCACAGGATATACACAGGGATTTAAAAAAATAATGAAGCATCATATTGTTCTCAGTAAAATATTATTAATAATTATATAGACATAAAATATATTATTATTGTAATTCATGTTATTTTTACTTTGCTTTTTTTTTGGAGGGCAATTGGGGGTAAGTGACTTGCCCAAGGTCACATGGCTACTTTTTGTGTTGTGTCTGAGGCTGGATTTGAACTCAGGTCCTTCTGACTCCATGGCTGATGCTCTATTTACTGCACCACCTAGCCACACCTAATTAGTGTTATTTTTAGTAATATTTTAGTGAGAGAACAAAGTGTTTTGTACTCAATAAATTACAAAAATTTTAAGATACTGTTTTTATATTAATCTCATCCTTTAAAATGTCCATTTTATACATATTTATAATTTGCATCTATTATGGGTACATAATAAAAAGTTTTTCCTAATAAAGGTGCCTCATCAAAAAAATTTAAAGAGCACCATGCTAGAATATTTGATATCCACATGAAAAACTTCTTTATTTCAAATATGTACTGACACAACACTGTTAAGTACAATTGATAGGAAACTTGGTAATTTCTATTTAGACAGGTAAGTCCATTATGGTTCTGCTTAGTCTTGAGACCATTGTCATCACTTGAATAGCACTGAATATGACTTTCAAGTCAAAAAAGAAGTCAGACCAAAATATCATATTAGTCATCCCAGTACATGTGTGACATAAAGCTATAAGTGTGTTAAGAGACTGACTCGATCTTAAGTCAAAGTTCAAGAGGAAGAATTAGAACAATCAAGAACTATGTAATTCAAATCTTGGTACTATAAATTGAATGATAACAGATCTAAAAGGTGTAAAGAAAACTTCTACAATATTAACAGAGCATGAGGGTCATTACTGCAAAGTAGCTATAGGGATGAACAATACTTCTCTTGAAAAAAGAGAAGGAAAATTGGTGAATATTCTACAAACACATATTAAACAGGTTAAAATTGACATAAATATTTTTGGAACACAATATACCTCACTTCACAAAACCATAATAAAGTCTGACAACAGTCATATACCATTAGATTTGTCAAATGTAACCAAACATAGTATATCTCTAGATGAAGCCTATGAAATGACTAAGATCCAGGAGTGGAATCAAAAGGCCCTCCTTGAGTGAGTAACATTCATAGGAACCCAACTCAGCGTAAAATAGATAATTGAATCATGTAGGTTTCTGTTTAGAAATGGAGGAGTTTATGGAGGATAGTTATTCAAGAACAAGTCATAGCCACCAGAAATTAAAGACAAATTATCCTTAAGGATCACGGACTTACTGATGAATTCTAACCTGTGCAACATATCACTCTATGAGGTGGGTATTTAGTAGCTACCTAGATGCTAGAACTTTAGAAGACATGACCAGGTGGTTAGAATTATGATGTTTTATAAACCAACAGAAGACAAGTTCTTGTATTACAAATGCAAATCCCAAAATATTACATTCAGCAGATAAACTGTACTACTACCAAAATATCATTACAAATAGAACTATTGCCAATCGTTCCACATAGTACTGATCTATAAAAATTTAAGAAAAAGAGTTTTTAATAGCTGTATCCATACTAAATACAATGTACAAACATGGAATAACACTTTTCGAAATATGGAAACTTGGGATGAGACATTAAAACCACGTGGGAACAAGATAAAGTATGTGTCGTTGCTGTTATTTTACCTGCTTATGAGATTATCCCAATGATATTCTCAGTGAGTCTATAGAGGATGTGTTTCCACAACAATGTTTTTATTCAATTACAAAAAGAAATCATTTTGTCTACTTTGCAATAGTCCACAGAACATTAAATATACAAGAGTAACTACAGCTTAGTGCCTTATCCTTATAACAGTGACAATAATAATACATAATGATTATAACAATGATATTACTGATATCGTATAGACTTTAATTGCTTTAAATGTGTTCTTCCCATTGAGTTTTGATTCAGGATGTCAAATATCTTGACATGCATAGCCACAACTTCTTCTGTGATAAGTTTTATGCTCAATATATTTTGCCTGGAGAAACCAAAGTTTTTGAAAGTATTACATTTATCCATTAATTCAATTTGACCTCTGTATTCAAGTGTGCAGATTTTGATCTCCATTTTTCTTGGTTTACTTGAAGAATTTCATACATAGTTCAAGGGACATTTTGATATCATTAAAGAAACATTTCATAAAATAGAGAAGTTATAAAATTTTTTTGTGTGTAAAGCCCTATAACATTGTCATCCTTATATATCAAGTGATTAATATGATGTTTGATACTTTTTGATTTGAAAACTTCACTTAGTAGGGAAAAAGGATAAAAGAAAGGAGAGGAGTGCTTTTTGCAGTGATTAGGAAGAAGATAATGGATGAATGCGTATTGAGAACAGGGACTGTCTCACTTTTGTATTTGTCCCCCAGTGTCTAGCATAGTGCTTAACATACAGCAGGGGCTTAATAAATGCTTGCTGTTGATTGCTTGAGAGAGAAGGATGAAATAACCAAATTCCTAATTTTTCTTTTTTTTTAATTTAAAGAAGAATTATCTTTGGGCTAGAAAAGATAGAAAAAAATGACTGAGGAAGATGAAACTCAGGATAAACAAGAAGATAATAAGATAGCACCTACTTCCTCTTGATAAATCTAACCATACAGGCTCAAACAAACTCCATTCTGGGTTCCTGGAAGAAATAATAGAAGTGCTTATGGTGCCAACTTAAAAGATTGTAGAGAAAGGGAGAGATGTTTAAGAAGGGAAAAAATATTGTCCCAATTTTCAATAAAGAGAATAGAGCAGAGCCTGTTAACTAGAGGCCTGTGAGTCTGACTTCTGTTCAATCTGGAGATTATGGAGGACTACAAGCTCAAGTTGAGTCAATAGTAGGATGTGGCAGCAAAGAAACTCTAAGATGATCTTGATGTCCATTAAGAGGCATAGTCTAAGACTAGGAAAATGATAATTCCTACTGTCTGTTGCCCTAATTAAACCTTATTTGGAAGATTGTGTTCAATTCTGGATGCCATATTTTTATATGAAAGGAGGAATTCTCCCATTCGCAGAAACACCTATTTTACATTGGCATCAAGAGATGGAAAAGCAGGCATGTAAAAGTTAGAGAAAATGCTTATATCTACACACATTTAAGCAATGATGAGTAAGCATTTATTAAGTGCTTACTATGTGGCAGTCACTGGACTAAGTTCTAGAATGCAAGGAAAAAGCAAAAACAATCCCTACCACAAGGAGCTTATATTCTAATGGGGGAAACAATATATATAAATCAGAAAATAGGAGACAAATACAGAGCAGATGAAAGGTCACCTTAGAGGGGATAGTACTAAGGGGAAACCAGGAAAGGGCTCTTGGAGGATGTGATGCTCGAGCTGATTCTTAAAAGAAGCCAGAGATTCTCAGAGTCAGTCTTTGGGCTGGAAAGCATCAGGAACAGGCAGTACAAAGGCATGAAGACAGGAGATAAAGAACCATCTCATCCCCCTATTCAATAAACTTCTGTGGCTCCCTATTGCTTTCAGGATCAAATACAAAATCTTCTGTTTAGTGTTCATATCCCTTTATGATCTAGCTTCCTCCTGCCTTTCCAGTCTTCTTATACCTTATTCCCCACCAAATACTCTTTAATCCCGTTCCACTGGCCTCCTTGCTGTTTCATGAACAAGACACTCAATTTCTGGGCTCTGGAGATTTTTTTCTGGCTGTCCCTCATGCCCGTAATGCTCCCTCTTCTCATCTCTGCTTACTGGTTTCCCTGGATTCCTTTAAGTCTTAGCTAAAATCTCATTTTCGACAGGAAATCTTTCCTGATCCCTCATAATTTTAATGTTTTCCCTCTGTTGATTACTCCCTTTTTATCCTGCACATATCTTGTTTGAGCATATTTGTTTGCTTATTGTCTCCACCATTAGACTGTGAGTTCCTTGAGGGCAGGAACAACTTTTGACTCTTTTTGTACCCTCAGAGCTTAGCACAGTGCCTGGTACATAGTGGGCACTTAGTAAATGTTTATAGACTGGCTTATGTTTTCTCACAACACATGGAGATTCTGTTCTCCTTTTTAACTTCTCATAAACCAATATTCACATATAGATTAAATGGACCCTTCTATAGGAAAACTAAGCTAGTAATGGCAGCTTTAAACCCTCCTGAGCAGTTGAATACCTGCTACTTATATAGATTAAGGTCTGAAATTTTTACTTCCCCCACCCAGTTTCTTACTCTTGGAAAAGACTACTCAAAACCTTTATCGGCAAGAGATTTACCCTCACACACACACATATGCACACAAATATGTATGCATGTATGTATTATCTCAAAGGTAAAGATGCCAGGTGCTCTTTATATTTATTTGCTAGTCTCCCACTGCTTGACTGGACCTACAGGGACGACCATTTGAAATCTTTCATGGGCTCTCCATGTCCTAGTAGGTAGTGAGACAATGCCCTGGTAGATAAGATTGCTACTCTGTGTCACAATTTGATCTTGTGAGAGAATGATTAATGGAGATGGAGATGCTTCCCAGGATTCCACTGGCCGACAAGGTCATAAAACTGAAAGGTTTTCTGGGATTGTTCACAGGGGATCTGGGAAAGGAGAAGAAAAGAAGAAGTCAGATAAAGAAGGTGAGAAGCAAGGTTATTCTCTCTTTGAATTCCTTTTCCTCTGTACAAAAACTTTCTCATCTTTTGTTTTTAGTTTGGTGTTGGAATGGTGACACAATTATGACCATGCTGACATATTGTAGCAGATGGAGCAATGGTTGGTGATACCCCCTTGCCATAACTCTCTTCCTACCTCTGAAGGATAGGAAGGATAGGACTCTAGTAACTGAATGACTGAAGGACCTTTCTGAGATCCTTTTGCCCTTCGTCCCATGAGAACGTAAGAGCCAGGAAGCAGAGCCTGTTCTTGAAGCAAGAAGCATTTTGCATTGGCTGCTATTGTGTCCAGTAACTATACCAGGTACAACATCTCTTATCAGCCTCTTCCTGCTCTTTTGATTGTGTTGCCTATTTGTCTCTAAATATAAGAAATCAGCAACCGCTAACTCTTGTTTTATTTTTTAATCAAATTTGTGGTGATCGAAATTTGAGGAAAGAACAGCCTAGATAAAAACAGGAGACACATTCATTTCCTTCTAGCAGGAGGACTGGGAGGTTCTTGAGTAATGACTTCTTCCTTGGAGCAACACAAGCCTGGGTCAGCTTGTAATCGTTTTTCTTAGTCAGTCTGAGGTGATAAGCAGTAGAAATAATAAGCAGGGAAAGTGATTAATAACCTAAAGAGAATCAAACTAGACCTAGTAGAAGACATAATTTTTGATTGAGCCAGAGCCTGATATAGAGGGCAAACAGATAAACTTATGGTCCCTACCAGAATCCTTTAGAGCTGTTTTTTTGGGTCTCCCTCCTACACTTGTATCTCTTTCCTCAACATCACTGTTTGAAGATAATTATAGGGTATTGACAACTCTTATCCACTGACATCTATAACTGGGATTTATTTTACAGGTTTTTTAAAATTGTTGTTCAGTCATGTCTGACTCTTTATGACCTTATTTGGGGTTTTCTTGGCAAAGATACTGGAGTGGTTTGCCATTTCCTTCTTTGTCTCATTTTACACATGAGGATCTGAGGCAAACAGGGTTAACTGACTTGTTCAGGGTCATATAACTAATATGTCAGAGGACCCATTTGAACTCAGGAAAAGTCTTCTTGATTCCAGGCCTGTGCTCTGTGCATTATGGTGCCACCTAGCTGCCCTTTACCTTACATGTAACATAGGGGCACACTATCATAGATTTAGAGTTCTATCTCAGAGGCAGTCTAATCCATTCCCATCATTTTGCAGAACAGGTAACTGAGGTCTAGGAAAATCTCACAGAGTAACTCTAGGTCAGGTACTGTCTAGGTCTATGATCCAAAGGTCTATATGATTCTGTGGCATCTGGTTTGTATTTCATCTGGGCTGCCAGGGGCCATATTGGAAGCTTATGCACTGGCAGTTCCAACCCACGAACACCCAGGAATCAGAGAGACCTCATAGGTGGAAGACAGAGAGAAATGCAAAGTCTTTCTTTCCCTTTTGACTTCCTGTTAAGATCATGATCTGGTGTGACCCTGACAGTTGATCCTTTATGACATCCAAACATCTTTCTCATCCCCTCTTCTGTCTTTCCTTGGCACCTAATGGAAGGTAAAAGGAAAAACATTTGGCACTTGCCCCTTGTAAAAGGTTGCATCTGAAAGGGTACTAATAAGTTCAACAATGACAATGACTACAGGTGGGTAACCAAGATAGTGAAATATGTTGAGATTTTGACATATGACAATCATTAAAGGAATTAGGGATATTCAGCCTGGAGGAGAGAAATCCTTGGGGAATGGGTGTGGGAATGGGAATTCTGTCTTCAAATATCTGAATGGATGTCATGTGGAAAGAGGCACTAGATTTTTTCGGCCTAGACCCAGAAGGCAGAAGTAGGAGAAAGAGTTAGACATTGCAGATAGGCAGGTTTTATTTAGCTCAATGTAAGGAAAAGCTTCTTAACAGAGTTAACCAAAACTAGAACGCGCTGTCTGGAAGGTACTGTCTTCCCCTGGACTAGAGGTCTTCAAGAGAAAGTTCTATGGTCACCTTTTTATTTTTTTTTATGGAGTGGATTCTGGTTCAATTAAAGATTGGATTAGGTAGCCTTTGAGATCCCTTCCAACTCTGAGATTACTTTGTTTCCCAGGGAGTCAAGTAGAGTGTGGGTATGGAAGCAGGAAGATCTATTCAAATCTAGCCTCAGACATTTACTAGCTGTGTGACCCTAGGCAAGTCATTTAACTTCTGTCTGCCTCAGCTTCCTCAACAGTAAAATGTAGATAATAATAGCACCTATGTCCCAGGGTTGTTGTGAAGATCAAAAGAGACAAGATTTATAAAGTGCTTAGCACAGTGCCTACCACAGAGTAGGAAAGAGGAACTTGTACCCTTGGGCACTGTAGGTCCTTATTAGCACATAGTAGGTGCTTAATAAGTGCTTTTTCCTTCTCCCTTCCTAAGGAAATCTAAGCTCTATCTCTAAACTTCAGTTTCTTCATCATCTTGGTAAACTGAGTATAAAGTGTGGATGTGTAGAAACCAAGGTGTATCCCTATTTTTGTAGGGAAGGAAGAGGCAGGAGTCTTAGACTACATATAGGGATTCATTAGAATGGGGACTGTTACTTGGAACTGTCATCTTTCTCTAGAATCACATTTCCAACTACCTACGGAATGAAATTCAATTTAATTTATTTAAACAAATATTTATTAAATGACTAATTGTTCAAGCTGCTGTTAGGCAATGAAGACTGAAAGCAATTTGCATGCCAGGTCCTGTGCTAAGCACTGTAAATATAAAGGCAGAAATAAGTTTTTGCTTTTGAGGAACTTATATTTTACTTCAGAAATACAATAGTTACATAGATTAGTAAATGCAAAGTAATTTCTTAAGAGAGAAGACACCAATAGCTTGAGGGATGTAAGGGTTATGGGATTTAAAGATCTTCCATGCCCCGTTGGACTTGCGGAGCAAGAGGAAGCGGAAGCCAATCTAGCGTTCCGGCGGTGGTGGCGACGGCGGCAGCAGCAGCAGAGGCAGCGGCAGCGCAAAGCCCTTTTTGACTTAGCCAGAATTTCTGCTAAGGACTCCTGCTGAGGACTGCCAGGGGCCGGAGCTGCTGGGAGCTCGCTTCCCGGACGCTGGGTGGTTGCTGTGAGTGGGGAGAGGAGGACCTTTGCCTGAGGTAGCCTGTTCTGTTTTAAAGGCTTGAAAATGTGGGTGCTTTCTACTTTATCTACCTGTGCCAATATCATAACTACTCTGATGGCTTTCACTTTCTGGTTTTGGGACTCAGTCTTTTGGTATCTTAATAAATTTTCTAGTTTATTTCCCCATATGGCAAGCATGACGTATTTTGTAATGGATAATTATATCAGCATATTTGTAATCTCCATAGGCATTGTGAATATGGTATTGCTGATACAAGGGATCAAGAAAAGCTTTGAGTAGGTAGTTGTACCTGAAATGAGACTTGAAGGAAGCCAGGGATGATAATAGTAGAGGTATGGTTGACATGTATTCCAGGCATGTGACAGTCTGAGGAAGAGCATGGAGAGAGAAGAGAGAATGTTGTTTCTAGCTAGTAAGACAATTTATCTGCAAAGTAAAGCATGTGAAGGAGTATAAATCGAAATGTCTAGAAAGGGAGTGCAAGCTAGATTGTGGAAGGCTTTAAATGCCAGGTTAAGAAGTTTGTTTTACCCTAGAAGCAACAGAGAGCCAACGAAGATTTTTGATGAGGGGAATCATGTGCTTTAGGAATATTAATTTAGCAGCTGCATGAGTGATGGACTGGAAAGGGAAAAAGACTGTCAACAAGGAAGCTTTTTCAATAGTTTAGATGAGAAGTGATAAATTCTCTCTGTATGTATTATGTAAAAGGAGACAAATATGAGAAATGTAGTGATGATTGAAGAGACAAAATTTAACAATTGATTGAATTTAGAGAATGAGGGTCAGGGAAGATTCAAGGTTTAGTCCAAAGTTCAGAAACTGGGGCAGTGGAAAGATGGTGGTGCTTTCAACAAAAAATAGGGAAATTTGGAAAAGGAATTAGGATGAAAGATAATAAGTTTTGCTTTTGACATGCTGAGTTTAGGTGACAATGGGAAATTCGTGTAGTCTCATTCACAAAATATATTAAGAATTGATTCAAATTTATAAGAACAAGAACAATTCTCCAATAAATAAATGGTACATGAACAGGCAGGTTTTTAAAGGAAGGAATGTAAGCTATCAACAGCTATATATAACTATTATCGAGATCACTAATAATGAGAGAAATGTAATTTAAAACAGCTCTTTGGTTTTACCTCATTGTAATCTGCTTGGCTAATATGACAAAAAAAGAGGAATTTACAAATGTTGGAGGTTCTCCAAGAAGATAGGTACATTAATGCATTATTGGTGGAACTGTGAATTGCTTCAGTCATTCTGAATAGTAGTTTGGAACTATTCCCCCAAAGTTACTAAACTATGTATATTCTTTGACCTAGCACTTTCAAGGTCTCTGTTAAAAACTTTGGAATTGATTGTGTGAGATGGAAGACACTGGCACAGGACCACCCAGCATGACATGCCCTGTTAAAGGAAGTGCTGTGTTCTATGAGTAAAGCAGAATTGAAGTAGCTCAAAAAAAATGGGAGATGTGCAAGATTAGAGAATCCACCCCAAATGTTCACATAGACTGACCTATGATAGAGCATTTCGAGCTTGTATTGGTTTGATCAGTTGCTGTCAGGCTCACCGTAACTTGAGTCTAGCATAATAATGTCATTTTGGTTCTCTTTGAGAATGAAGGACAACAGTCAACAACCAGTGGTAACATCGTAAGGCTTATGCCCCAAAGAGAAAAAAGAAAGAGGAAGAGGACTCATTACGTGCAAACATATTTGTAGTTGCTCTTTTTGTAGTGACAAAGACTTAAGGTGGAGGATGTTTCTCAATTGAGAAACAGTTAGACAAATTGTGGTATATAAATATAACGAGATATTGTGCTATAAGAAACGATAAAAAAGAATTTTTCAGATAAACCTGGAAAAATTTATGCTAACATAGAATGAGGTAGCAGTGCCAGAAGAACAATTTATAAAGTGAAAACAAAAATGCACTGATCAATGTAATAACCAACTATAATTCCAGAGTAACAAAGATAAAACATGCTGCTCATCTCTTGACAGAAAGATGATGGACTTAAGATACAGAAAAACACATTTGTACATGTGCATATACATATGTATGTATATATTATATATGATGTGACCCTCATGGGAATTTGTTTTGCTTAAATGTGTGTATTTCTTACAAAGACTTTCTTTTTATATTTTCTTTCTTTTTTTTTTTTTCATTTGGAAAGAAGATGTAAGAGAGGGAGAGGAACTAAGGATATAGTCTGCTTCCTCCCAAATGACAAAAGAACAGATGAAAAGACAGAAAGGACAGACAAACATCTTTGAAAATTACATTTGCAATTTGTTGTATTCCTTTTTAAATTTTTTGGTCTTTATTAATTTGTTAACTTTTAGTTTACAAGATTCATTTCCACAATTCCTTGAGTTTCAAATTTTCTTTCCTTCCCCCCACCCCCCCATTGTGGCATACAATCAAGTATAGTATCTGCAAATATTTTCACATTAGGCATTAGTCAGGTTATAAAGAAGGATTGTATCAGATGGAATGAACAATGGGAAAGAGGAAACAAAACCAAACAAGAAAAAGAGCAGATAATTTGATTCAGTCTGGGTTCAAACTCTGTTCTTTCTCTGAATGTAGACATCTCTCTCCATCATGAGTCTTTTGGGCTTGACTTATAACCCTGGACTTCTGAGAAGAGTCTAGTCTATCAAAGTTGGTCATCACACATACATTGTGTCTGTAATTGTGTACAAATTTCTCCTGGCTCTACTCTTCTCACGCAGCATCAGTTCTTATAAGCCTCTCCAGGTAAATATGAAGTCCATCTACTCCTTCGTTTCTCATAGCACAATAGTATTCCATAACATGCATATACCACAACTTGTTCAGCCATTCCCCAATTGATGGGCACCCCCTTAATTTCCAATTCTTTGCCAAATTTGTTGTATTCTTGAAAAGCAAACTTAACATAATAGTAATTTGAAGTTTTATGTATAATCCTCTCCCACTATATAAGGTTAATGGTAATGTTTATCTTGGTGTTCATTAAGTTCTATTTGTTTTTAAGATTAAAGATTAAACCAGAAAATTAGAGGATTGTCATGTAGCAATGAAGACCCAGTTGATATTAGAAAAAGTAGATCCATAGTGGAGCCAGTCAGTAAGATTATATCTTTTCCCAGTAAAATTCAGCAGTACATGAGTTAGAGTGAGATGGATATTGGGGGTAATTGAGAGTTGGGGTTTGGTAAGGCATAAGCAGCCATAAGAGAGGTAAGGGATTTAAGGATAGAGGTTAGTATATAGTTGAACTTATATATTATAATTATAGAGTCAAAATTGTAAAGGGAAGAAAGTAATTCTAGAGAAGGAATGATGAACCAGGAGAACAGAAATAGACAGATGGTTTGGAAGTTATAGGTTTAAAAGAGTGAGGACAAGAGGAAGATGAAAGTAAGGATTAGAGCTGATGACCAGAGAAGGATTTCGGAATCATCAGTTATAGGAATTATGAGAAATGGTAAAATTAAGACTATGGTTAGATTAAGCGGAGTGGAGATAAACAGAGAGAATTGAAGACATTGGGTAACTTGAATGCTAAGGTGTTTGAAGTGACAGTGAAATGATTATTGAATTCTATCATCATGATGTCAGGGGTTGGGATGGACAGATAGGCTGTGAAAAGTGTATAGAACTCTGAGAAATAAGAGCGATTGACTTGGAAGTCAGCAGAGGATGGCAGAAGATAAAAAGAGTGTGAGGTGAAGAGGTCTGTGGGGAAGGTAGGTTCAAGGGGAGCTAGTTAATAATGGGGTGGGAGGTCCTAAAGAGTTTAAGAGGATATGGACTATGCTGGGATGGAGCTCTGAAGGATTATTGTGAGAATGTAGGAAGAGGTAGGAGGGGGAAGGGATTTACTTTTCAGTCAATGGTGACTAAATCATAAGGACAAAGGTAGCAGAAGTTAGGAGTTTTCTTGAGTTGGTGAAGGGGAAGTTGATTAGGGATCTCCATGGTCCCATTATGTTGAGAATAGGTAGTGGTGTTAGTGTCCATGGCTGGTCACTTCAAACCTAGGGAGGACATAGGTGGTGGGAGTAGTCATAAGGGATTTTTATCCCCCAAGCTGGGTCAATAATAACTGGTACTCAGTCTCAATCTGGACTGATGCTTTGTGCCAGCTATATAACTTTACCTAAAATACACCCAGAAGATACTTTCCAAGTGGGGTGAGTGTTCTGATTCCAATCCCTGGGTCTCCAAAAGCCAGTCCTTCCAGTACCTTGGGTAAACAGAGAATCAGTATTGTTTTCAGTACCTTAGATGGATATGAATCTCCATTGTAAGCCCATTAGTATTTCTGGTACTCTGAACTCTAGGACCTCAGATGTATAAGAATCTCCTTGAGGCAAATTCTCTCCTTCCTTAGTTCCTGCACATTTCCACTTAGATGCTCAAATGTCACTTCCCATTCAACCTGTTGAAAACTGTGTCTAATATCTATCCCTCTCAACCTGCTTTTCCTTCTATGTCCCAGTTTGTGTCTATGGTAGTACCATTCACCCATTCTCCCATGTTTGTGACTTTGGAACAAAGCTCCATTTTTTTTTTTTTGCCTAGGTATACCTTCTCAAAATGTAACTGACCAGGGAAAACAGATTGAAAGGGTCCAGAAATCATCTTTTAGTTAGGGAAGAGGAGAGAAGATGCAGAGATTATGGGGCAGTGATCTTGGTGGGTAGATACTCTAGCTCACAGTAAGGTTGTTGATAAAGGGCTTAGAAATCTGGCAGCCTCTTATTCTAGCTAATTATTTTTATTAATAGGGTCACTAGAATAATATTGATTTTTTTTTTAAAGATGGGCCTTTGTTTCAAAGAGAAACTTGAGGTCATTAAGAGAACAGTACCAATTCCCCAGAGCAGTGTAGCCTTCCTTTCAATTTAATTCTATACCCAGTTCCTTGTCTATCTATAGGGCCTAAGATAGACCAGCTTTATTTAACTGCTCTCAATCTTGTCGTCTGTGTTACTACCATTTACCTATTCTTCCAAGTTTATAGCTTTAGAACAGAGCCTTGACCAACATATCAGAACATATCAAACAATAAACATTCTTTGTTTTGTATTTTGTAGGCACTTGATAAAGTTTGACTTAAAATTGAATATTCCTTTCAAGAACTTTACACAATAACAACAATAATAAAGAAATTAAAGGTGAGAGTTATAAAATTTCATTTTAGAAAACTATTGAATGAATAAATAAAACTAGAAACTGGTTTTGGAAAAAAACTAATAAAATAAACTATTGGTTAATGTGATTTTCAAAAGAGAGAGAAGAAAACCAAATCACCACCATCAAAAAAATGAAAAGTGAATACACCACTAATGAAGATGAAATTAAAGCAATTATTAGTGGTTATTTTGGCCAATTATATCCCAATAAATTTAACAATTTAACGAAGATAGAAGAATACTTACAAAAATATAAACTGCCCACACCAGCAAAAGAGGAAATAGAATATCTAAATAAACTTATTTTGGAAAAAGAAATTAAACAGGCCAAAAATGAGCTTCCTAAGAAAAAAGCATCAGAATCAGATGGATTTGCAAATGAATTCTACCAAACATTTGAAGATCAATTAATTCCAATATTAAATAAATTATTTAGAATAGTAGGCAAAGAAGGAGTCCTACCAAACTCTTTTTATGGAATAAATATTGTACTGATACCTAAACCAGAAAGAGCAGAAACATAAAGAAAATTATAGACCAATTTTCCTAATGAATATTGATGCAAAAATCCTAAATAAAATATTAGGTAGGAGACTACAGCAATACATAAAGATTACACATTATTACCAAATGGGATTTATACCAGGAATGCAGGACTGGTTCAATATAAGGAAAATTATTGACCTAATTGATTCTATAAATAACAAAAGCACAAAAATCATATGATTATATCAATAGATGTAGAAAGCTTTTGACAAAATGCAACACTCATTAAAAACATTGAAAAGTATAGGTATAAATGGATTTTTCCTTAAAATGATAAGAAGCATCTACCCAGAACCATCAACAAGCATTATCTATAACAGGAATAAGCTAGAAGTCTTCTCAATAAGATCAGTAGTGAAATAAAGATGTCTGTTATCACCAATATCATTCATTATTGTATTAGAAATACTAGCAATAGCAATAAGAGAAGAAAAAGTCATTAGAATGGACAATGAGGAAAGAAAACTTACTCTTTTTGCAAAGGATAGAATGATATACTTGGAAAATCCTAGTGATTCAACTAAAAAATTAGTTGAAACAATGAATAATTTCAGCAAAGTGGCAGGATGTAAAATAAATCCACATAAATCATCAGCATTTCTATATGTCACCAACAATGTCCAGCAAGAAGAGATAGTAAGAGAGATTTCATTTAAAATAACTATAGACAATATAAAATACCTGGGAGTATAACTGTCAAGACAAACCTAGGAGCTATATGAATATAATTATAAAGCATTTTTTGTACAAATAAAGTTAAATTTAAATAATTGAAGAAATATTAATCATTCATGAGTGGGCAGTCAATATAATAAAAATGACAAATCTAGCTAAATTAATCTATGTATTCAGTGCCATCCCAACTAAATGACCAAAAATTATTTTATTGAGCAAAACAAGACAAAACAAAACCAAAAACCAAAATTCATTTGGAAGAATAAAAAGGTCAAGAACATCAAAGGAATTCATGAAAAAAATGTAAAGGAAGGAGGTACCATGACCAGACCTTAAACTGTATTATAAGGTGATAATTATCAAGACTATTTGGTGCTGGCTAAGAAAGAAAATGGTGGATAAGTAGAATGGAGTGAGTATATAATACACAGTAGTAAATGCTTATAGTAACCTTGAGCTTGATAAATGTAAAGATTTCAGCTTTGGGGATAAGAACTCACTATTTGGTAAAAATTACTGGGAAAACTGAAAGTAGTCTAGCATAAACTAGGTATAGAACAAAATCATACACCATTTACCAAGATAAAGTCAAAATGGATACATGACCTTGACATAAAGGGAGGTTATCTTAAGCAAATTAGAAAAGCATGGAGCATATTACCTATCAAACTTACAGATAGGAGAAGAATTTATGAATAAACAATGGATAGAAAGCATTGTGGTATACAAAATGAATAATTTTGATTACATTAAAATAAAAAGGTTTTGTATAAATAAAACCAATGTAGCCAAAATTAGAAGGAAAGTAGAAAATTGGGAAAGATTTTTATAGACACCTTTTTGAATAAAGGTCTCATATCTAAAATTTACAGAGAACTGAGTCAAATGTATAAGAATATGTGTCATTCCCCAATTGGTAAATAGTCCAAGAATATGAAGAGGCAGTTTTTGGAAGAAAAAACCAAAGTTATATATAGTCATATGAGAAAATAATTATTGATTAGAGAAATGAACATTAAAAAAAACTTTGAAGTACCATCTCAAACCTGTCAGATTGTCTAAAATGATAGAAGGGTAAAATTATAAATGTTGGAAGGTATGTGGAAAAATTGGGATACCAATTCACTATTGGTGGAACTGTGAATTGAGTCAACCATTTTTGGAGAACAATCTGAAATTATGCCCAAAGAGTTATAAAACTGTGGATACCCTTTGACCCAGCAATACCACTATTAGGTCTGTTTCCCAGGGTAATCAGGGAAAAAGGAAAAGAACCTGTATGTTCTAAAATATTTATTGCAGCTCTTTTTGTGGTGACAAAGAACTGGAAATTGAGGGGAAGTCCACCAGCTGGGGAATGGCTGAACAAATTGTGGTATATGGTTGTGATGGAATACTACTGTGCTGTGAAAAATAATGAGCAGGTTGATTTTAGAAAAACATGGAAAGTCTTGTATGAAATAATGCAGAGTGAAACAAGTAGAACCAAGAAAATTTTGTATATAGTAATAGCAATATTGTTCAAAGAATGACTAAAATATTCTGAGTAATATGAACATTCAAATCAACTACAAAGGACTTATGAAAGAAAATGCTATCCACCTCCAGAGAAAAAATTGATATATGGAAGTATGTATTATATGGTTCCACATATTATATCTATATCAAATGTTGACCTTTTTTTTTGCCTTTTTTTGGGGGAGGGCAATTGGGGTTAAGTGACTTGCCCGAGGTCACACGGCTAGTTTTGTGTTAAGTGTCTTAGGCAGGATTTGAACTCAGGTCCTCCTGCCTTTAGGTCCAGTGCTTTATTCACTGCACCACCTAGCTGCCCCAAATGTTGACCTTCTTTAATGTGGGTTTGGGAGGGAGGAGACAACTTCAAACTCAAAATGTAACAAAAAAATTGATAAAATACACATTAAAAATTTAAAAAAGAATGATAGCTAGCAGTTATATAACATTTTAAGGTTTGCAAAGTGCTGTACAAATATTATCTCATTTTAGTCTCACAATAGCCCTGGAAGATAGTTGCTATTATTATTATTCCCATTTTACAGATGAGAAAACTGAAGCAGACAGAAATTAAGTGACTTGTTTGTAAGAAACATCTTAGATTAGATTTGAGTTCTGACTTCCTGGTCCAGTTCTCTATCTACTACCCTACCTAGTTGCCTTTAAGAATATAACATAATATAGCATGTTATGCTATGACACAATATATCAAATATGATACAATATAATAATGTAACTTGATTGCCCCTCAATATTTTTGTATTTATCTTTGCAAGGATATTGTAGAAAAATATACTAAGGTTTATACCTTAATATTCTTTAATTATATGTGGTGTAATTCATTTTATACTTTTTATACTATACTTATATATAGATATACACAGATGGTTGAATGAATGAATGAATGATGTCTCTCTTCTAAAATGAAATAGGATTTCTTTCCCAAATGGACAAACTGAACCTTTTCCCTCTACTCCCACACAAACTTATTAATAATGCCATTGGTCAAGTGGCATTTCAAATAATTTAATCACTTAAACATAACTATCATAGAAACTTTAACAATGTTATGGCAACTAGTGGACGTGGAATCAGGAAGATTTGAGTTTAATCCTGTCTCAATGAACTTACTAACAACGTGATTCTGGGAAAGTGCCTTAACTTTTTTCAGCCTCAGTTTTCTCATCTGTAAAATGGAGATAATAATAGCACTTACCTACCAGGATTGTTATGAGCATCAAATGAGATAATATTTGGAAAGTGCTTTGTAAGCTTTAAAGCATTATATAAATGTTAGCTATATTGAGCACCACACATTAAGAAGAGGGAAGGATACACTGACAGAAACATCTGGTGGAAACTTATGTCGTTTTAAAATGTAGAAAGTAATTATTGAAATTGGGATGATTAAACTAGATGAATATTGAATAAGGGCCTGCCTTGGGTGTCATGGAGTCTGAGGAGGGCTCCTGTTTCTGTGCCCTAATTTCTCTGTAGGGAGAGTAGAACCTCACATTATTTGTAGGGGGAACTCTGCAGCTTGCTTTCTTTGGGCTTGAAATAATACTCACAGCTACTTGTTGCCATTGTTCCTGGGCCCTGTCACAGCTATGCTGCTTGCAGTGAGTCCTCAATAGGTGACCTTCTAATAAGTTCACCCAATGTCATTTGCAAAGTGTTACTAAGTGGTGGGATTAAAGAACCTTTTCCCTTTTCTACTAATTTTCTGCTTCACAGTTTTGAGGCTGCCAAATCTAGCTTGGAGGCAAGCAAGGGTAATTTTAGAGACTGGGGAATTTGCCAGTTGCAAAGAGAAGAGTAGCAGAAGTAGTGTTACAATAAAAAAAAAGTATAGTATTTGAATCCTATCATAGGGAGGCAGTGTGTTACAGTGGAAAGAAGGCTCTATTTGGAAGCAGGCATATAGTAGTTGCTTAATAAATGTTTATTGACTGACTGAATCCCAGCGTTCTACTTACTACCTATGTGACCTTGGGTAAGTCACTCAACCTTTTGGACTTCAGTTTTTTCACCTACTATTGGGGGAGTTTGAGGGAATGATCCTATAAGTGCTCTGAGTGCCCTCTAAATTTTAGTACTGGTGGCAAAGACCCCAAGACTCTACTCCTGTAATAGCCCTGCTTTGGGATTATCTTTCCAGCAGAATGTAAGGCCCTTGCAGGAAGGGACCTTACTTTTTATTTTTGTTTCTATATCCTCAGTACTTAACACTGTGCCTTGCAAATTGTGTATACTTAATAACGTTGATTTAATTAAGTTAAATCTTTGACTCATCTCATTTCCATCTTTTTTATGTCTCATATACAATCATTTACCAAGTCATTGATTTTGCCTCCATGATACATCTTTTTTCCCCCTGTCATATCTCTGGCATCCTTCACTCTCTCTGCCTATTGCTCCTGCTCTCACAGAGCCCTTTGTCACTAGTTAGCTGCATAGATTTTCCTGCTCCACTTCTCCCACTACAACCCCTTTTTCCAAACATTGCCAGAATTCCTCTTTCCATATAAAACCCCTCTGTCCAAAACCCTTCAGTGTTCCCCTCTTGTGGACCCAGTGAAATTCAATTTCTTTTACTTGGTGTGCAAGTTTTTCTACAATATGATACCTTTCCACCTTTATTTCAAATTAGACTATTCACCATTCTCCAAACACACCCTAAGCATTCTAACTTTGTGTCTTACTATGGGAAAAGTACTGGATTTGGATTTAAAGGACCTGGGTTTGAAGTTCATCTTTATTACCTGTATGTCCTTGGGCTAGTCCCTTATAAAATGAATGGGATGGACTAGATGCCCTTTAAGATCTCTCCTGGTCTCTAAACTATGATTTTATAATCCTTTCCCCATAGTTTCCTATGCCTGAAATGTTTTCCTTCTATTCATCACTTGAATTTTCTATCTCTCCTTTAAAGGTTGGCTTAAACATTACCTCCTTCACGAAGCCTTCCTTGATCTATTTGTTCCATACTCACTTTTCCCCTTAGATCTCATATAAACGCTATATGACTACATTTTAGGTCTCTATAGGCTTAGTTTTCTCCAATTAAAAAAAAAAGCTTTCTTTTAACCCTTTAATCTTATTGAGCTATCATTCTCTTTCACCATTAACCTTCTCGAGATGAATGTGTGTAATATGCAGCAGTCTCCTCAGATTAGAGCAGGTGCTGTGGAAGCCTTGAGGAGAGATAGGTTAGCTTCTATGGAGATTGGAATTAGGAAGGAATAGAATATTTACCTTGCTGTGGTGAGGGCCCATCTGATAACATAAATTTGTAGTGGATTTAGTCAGTATAATTTCATAATTTCTTTCAGCTCCATTTAATAGCTCATGAATAGGAGGAAAAGAGGTAAATGGTGGGAGTAATTTAGAGTTTGGGTTTGGCAAGTAGTAATTGGTAATAGGCAAGGGATTAAGTAGCATAGGATAGTATAGAGTTGAGTTGATTCACAAAGGGGTTGAGATAGGGGAGAGAAGAGAGTGTAGGTAGTGCAAGAGTAATGGCCTGAAAAAAACCTGAGGGGTGGAGTGTTTGGAGGTCACAGTGAAGATGAAGAGCAATGTTAGGGCTTTGTAAGGCATAGGGAAAGATGCAATGATCAAAGATTATTATCAGATAAATACTTTTGGACATGGAAATGGAATATGTGTATGATGGCAAAATTAAAGGCAGGACAATCTCTGTGAGTGGCTGAGGTAGAGTGGAGTTGGTCATGAGAACCGATTAGATTGAGGAAATGAGAAGTTAAAGGTGTGTGAGGGAGCATCAATATGTAAACTGAAGTCTAGGGGCCAGAGTTGTAGAGGAAATAAAGCCAGGAACTCATTGAAGAGGGAAGGAGAATGTTGTGGGTGATGAAGGGCCAATAGGTACTCTCCCACCATCTCTCTACTAATATTAGGTATCAATTCCATAATATCTGGTTTTTGTTCTCTTTTTTCCTCCCAATCCAAAGATCAGTCTTCTTGGTACAGAAAACAAAAACAATATAAAAGGTAACCACCCCAAGCAGCAATGGTTCTATTCCTTCTTTGATATTCCTTTTCCCCCAACACAACTGAAAACAAAACAGAAGACTTTTTCTCATTCTTAGCCATTATTTTTTCCCCTCAGGAAACTATTCTTCCTTCTGATTTCAATATTTTTGTCTATTGTTCCACCATTTATAGGTTCTTCCATGTTTACACCTTTAGCATTATCTGATTATTGGTCAGTCAATTAACAAATATTTATTAAGTGCTTATTACATTCTAGGCATTTGTTTTGCACTGGGGGTACAAAAAAAGACTAACTTCAATCCCTGCCCTCAAAGAGCTCTCAGTATAATGGGGGAGGCAACATGAAAACAGGTATGTATAAACAAGACACGTTACAATCTTCAACATTTTTCTTTTTTGGGATATTACAATATTTTGAGACTTTTTATAAACTGATGAAGAATGAAATGAATAGAACCAATATGATAATTTATACAATAACAATAACACTGTAAAAAACAACTTTGAAAGTCATAAAAAGTATGATCAATACAATGACCATTCATGAATCCAAAGTACTGGCAATGAAAAATGAGATAGAAGTGCTAGATTTAGGGAGCAGATCAAATATATATATATATATATATATATATATGATGTATATATGTGTATGTGTATATATAATATACATATATAGGAGATATGTGTGTGTATATACAATGAGGGAATTTGTTTTGTTTAATCATATTTGCTACAAGTAACTTTTTTCCTTAAAAAATAAGATGCAAACAATAGATTTCTATTAATTTTTTTTTTAAATAAAGAGCTGGGCCATGCTAATAATGTGAAATGTTACATGCACTGTCAGGCAGGATCATTGTATTATTACTTTTACTCAGTTGTTTTACTTTATTACAAGAGAGTTCTTATGAAATAGGACTATTCAGTAAATATTTATAATGTAAAAACAAACATTAATGGGGCCATGGGATGGGGTGGGGGTTGGGAAAAGCTTCTTGTAGAAGGTGTGATTTTAGGTGAGACTTGAAGAAATCCAGGGCAGCCAGAAAGTAAAGATGAGAAGGGAGGCCTTTGCTTGGATGGGAAACACCCAGTGAAAAAGAGAATGAATGTATATGTATATATACACATCCATCCATCCACATACAAAATATATATATGTACATGCATGTATGTGTATATATATATGCACACATATGTATTGGATATATAGGTATATATCTGGATATAAATGGTATCCAGGTCAAGATATGCAAGAGATAGTTGGTAATAAAAGACTGGAGGCCAGGAGAGATGTTAGGACTGGATAAATAGATCTGGTAATTTTTATGCATGCAGATGATAATTGAATCCATGGGAGCTGATAAGAGATCACAACATAGGGCAGTAGAGAGGGGGAAGAAAAGAGTGCCCAGATGTGAACCTTGGTGGATATCAACCATGTGTGAGTAGAGATCCACCAATGCTACTGAAACCTAAAGAGAAAAGACTATAAATAAGAGGATGAAAGAAAGGATATATTTTTCTTAGTTCTCACCCTGTTAGCCTAAGAAGAGGGGAAAGAGCTGTAGGTGTTAGGAGTAGCAATTAGAAGTGACAACAAGCAAACCTTCTAGGGAAAACAGTCGTTTGCATTTTAGTGCTATAACTCTTGATGATATGATAGCCCTACTGTGTATTTTTTTCTTTTTGGAGGGCAGCTGGGGTTAAGTGACTTGCCCAAGGTCACAGGGCTAGTTTTTGTGTTAAGCATCTGAGGCTGGATCCCAGGTCCTCCTGACTCCAGGTCCAGTGCTCTATTCACTGCCACCTAGCCGCCTCTCCTACTGTGTATTAGAGATAGGGAGGCATTGGTCTTGGATTTAGAGGACCTGGGTTCAAATTTTACATCTTATCCTTACATTATCTTTGTAGTATAATAGTAGGATAACATAGTAATCATAATCATTCTTATCCCGCCCCCCCACCCACCCATTTCAACACTCCTTTATATGTTGTATTCCCTCAGAATGCTAACTCCTTGATGGCAGAAAGTGCTTGCTTGCTTGTATGTGTGTTAGCACCTAGCACAGTACCTAGTCTGGAGTAAGTTCTTAATACATGCTTTGTCTATGGGGCTATTTATCTATCTATCTAGTGTCCCTGCCTCACTGACTAAAGTGGATTCCACACAGCTATCAGTTGCCTCCTGCCAAAAGTCTTCTAGGAAGGGGAGAGTTCAGTGAGAAATACATTTAACGAATCTAGAGGCCAGAGATTTGACTCCTGTTATAACAAATGATTCACTGAAAAGTATAACTAAGCGCATTCCTTGTATTTATGTATGGTACTAAAGATTTTCCAAACTCTTCAGGAATTGCCTGGGTCTGGTGGTGACCCTAATCTTTGGTGAACTTTTAAACTTTGTATTGTGGGTCCCTCTCTCTAATTCTCTCTACCAGGAGTTTGGAACAAATAGTCCATTCATTTCTTCCATACCATCTCTCTTCTCCAGACCTTTGTAGAGCCTCAGTGACCCTCTAGGATCTAGGATCAAATATAAACTCCTCTGTTTGACATTTAAGGACCTTCACAACTTGTCGCTTAAGCTCCTTCCCAGTTCCATTGCATATTTCTTTCCCTTCCATACTCTGGGGTTCTGTCAAACTTGTCTTCTCCGTCTGTGCTCCTTACACACCTATCTCCTATCGCATACCTTTGTGTTTGCCTCCCCCATGCAAGGGATGTACCTTCTCCTCATCTCTGCCTCATAGAATCCCTCTTTTTCTTCAAGATACAGTGCAAGCATCATCTTCTGCCTGAAACCTTTTCTGATCCCCTCTCCAACTGCCAGTGCCCTACTTTTATAACTACCTCCTATTTAGCTCCCTTGTGTTTATTTTCTTAATATTTATTTCCTATATGCACTTTCAGTAAAATTTTGTATACAAAATTTTGTTGTATATGTATATATGTGCATGTGTGTGTACCTGTGTATGTGTGTATACTTATTATCTCCCCTTTAGAATGTAAGGTCCTTAAGAAGACAGACTTTCATTCTCGATTTGTGTCAATATCACCTAGTGCTATGTTTGGCATATAGTAGACATTTAGCAAATACTGTTGATTGGGTGATTAACTTCAATCTACTTTTCCAGACATATTGCTCATTATTCCCTAGCCAAAACAACCTTCTTGCTGTACCTCAAATAAGATGCTCAGTCCTCTGCTTCCTTGCCATTATACTGACTGATCCCCATACTTAAAATACTTTTTAGACTCACTTCCCTTCTTAGATTTCCTAGTGGCCTTCAAGGCTCAGATAAAGTCCAACTTTTTGAGCCCATTCCTGATTCTCCAAAGTCATTAGTGAATCTTCCATTACTAATTTTTTAACCTATTTTGTGCATAACATACATATGAAAATACACATGTATATATATATATATATGTATACATGCATATATATGTATATGTATATATATGTATGCAAAGTTATCTCCTCTGGCTAGACTGTAAGCTCCTTGAGTGCAAGAGCTTTCTCTCTTGTCTTTTTATCTGCTTGGCACACAGTACCGTGTTTCCCCGATAATAAGACCTATCCCGAAAATAAGCCCTCCCCTTACTGTGCAAGATTCCTCTAAAATAAGCCCTCCCCCAAAAATAAGCCCTATTGAGATTGCTACTGTAGTGAAGGTGATCCCCTGCGCTACACGCTACATTACGGTACCCTCTGTATGCACCGTCTCCTCCCCCCTCCCACGCTGCGCTCCAAGCTGCATCCAATCAGAGCTGCAGCAGTGAGCGCGTCATCCTGTTCTTCCCCAGTGATTTGCTTATTGAATAAAGGTATATTTTTTTGTTCACATTTACCTGTTTATTAAAATTGCTGTCAATGTTCATTAAAATAAGCCCTCCCCTGAAAATAAGCCCTCTGGTGTTTTTCTGTCCAAACAATTAATAAGACAGTGTCTTATTATCGGGGAAACACGGTAGGAGTTTAATAAATGCTTTTTAATTGATTGTCCCCCATACCTAAAACATTACTTTACTGTTACTTCTGCCTGACAGAATCTCTAGCCTTCTTTAAAGCTCAGCTTACATGCCATTTCCTACAGGAAGCTTAGAATTTAGGGCATCCTCTTCACAGAAATTTCTTTTGTTTTTAGTTTTCTGTGGACACATCAATTTCCCTCAGTAAGTTACTTGAGGGGAGACACTTTGTATCTTTGGAGTTTAGCACAGCATCTGATACAAGGTAGCTGCTCGGTAATGCTTGTTGAATTCATTCATTCAATAGATAACTCCTCAAGCAGTTACTGAGTGGAGGATACTGTACCCAGTCATGGAGGAGAGAAGATCTGTGATTTCCTAGCCATAGAATTCCCTTTAATAACTTGATTTACATTCTTCTCTGAGAGTTGCTTAGACAGCTAGGAGGTTAAATGACTTGCCCAGGGTCACACAGTCAGTATCTGTCAAAGACCAGACAGGAAACTAGAAAGACCTCTATCCACTACACCAGGCTTCAGGGAAGATAGAAAAATAAACTGAGAAAATAAAAACTCCCCCCCCCCCATCCTTCCCCTCCCCCATCTCAACCAGATATGTCCCAGTTCCTTCCCCTCCCCTGCTTCCCCAGGGCGGTTTTCCCTTTGTAATTAATCCTGAAACTCAAACCTAAGGGGAGAAAAAAGTGCTAATGAGGGAGCATCCCCCTACTGCCCGGGCGGGCTCTGCATGAATGCAGAGTAATTAATTTTTTGGGGTAGAGGGCAATCCCTGCACGTATGGGGAAGGGGGGAGCTCTTCCTATTGATCCCAGCCGCAGACTTCCCTCTCTTCCCCTAGCCACTGGGGGGTGGTGTATTGGTGTGAGAGTATTCCTGGTTTCCCAGATCCTTAGCTTTTTAAAAGAGCTATGGGGCAAAGACAGGGGAGCGTCCTCAGCATCATCAGGGTTTGGGAGCTGCGTCTCGGACAAGGCGGGAAGATATCCCCATCTCCAGCCCCTGGAGAGGCTGCCGGCTAGGCTGGGCGGGGGCCCGGGAATTCTCGTCCTTCCCTCTCACGGTTCCAGGACTGGGGTCGCGCACCCTCCACGACTAGTTTCCAAGAACCCGAGGGCCTTGGAGAGCTAGGAGTAGAGGGGGCAGGGGGAGGGGAGGGGTGAGTAGCTCGGCTGGTCGGGGAACTGCGGCTCCGCAGACAATGGACGAGGCGGCGGGAGGGGCGGTGGCAGTCGGAACAGCCCGGGAGGAGGTGCTGGCGAGTGAGCTCTCCCCCCGCTCCCCTCCCGTCTCCCCTCCCTCTTCTCCCTCTTCCCCCCTCCCCCTGTGTTCAGCCGGCTCCTGATCTGATTCCTGATCCCTGATTCCCTGATCCCCGATCCCGCCATGGGAGCCTGAAGAACCCCTCCTCCCCCCTCGACCCCCGCCCCCCCGGGGCCCAGAGGGGGAAGAGGTTGCGGTCTGGGATAGAACTAGGGGGTGACCAGGACCAAGAGCCCCCCGCGACCCCCCTCCCTCGCCCGCCCCCTCGCCAGCGCTGCCCGGGAGCGCGGAGTTCGCTCCGAGCGACCTGGAGCGCTGCGCTGCCATACAAAGGCTCCGGCTGGGCCGGGGCGGAACTGAGCGAACCGGGGCAGCTCGGGAGCGGCGGGTGAGTGCTGAGGCCGCGGGGGGCGCGGGCAAAGTTTGCAAAAAAAAAAAAGAAAAGAAAAGAAAAGAAAAAGAGCAAGGCGCCGCGCCGGACCGAGGGAGGGGTGTCCCGGGCTGGGGAAGGGGGGCTTGGGTTTCGGGGGGGGGGGGTAAAGGGGTCCCCCGCCTCTGGCCCGCCCCTCCACCCTGCAGGGCCCCCCTAGTCTGGGAGGGGAAGGGGCGCACGGGGGGGCGGGGCTCGGGCCTGGCAAGCCGGGGACTTTCCTGGGCCTGGGGCCGGGGCGGGGGCCTGAGAGGTCCCCGAGGGAGCGGGTTTCAGCCCCGGACCTGGAGTCCGGAGCG
>NW_027187267.1:4182184-4203968 GCF_028583685.1 Petaurus breviceps papuanus
GGGAGGGGTGTCCCGGGCTGGGGAAGGGGGGCTTGGGTTTCGGGGGGCTGCTGGAAACAGGGCGCTTAGCTGTTTCCTGAAACCGAGATCAGAAGAGCGTCGTGTAGGGGGGGGGGGGGGGGGGGGGGGGGGGGGGGGGGGGGAGGGTTATTAAATAACCCTACCTCGGGGGGGGGGGGGGGGGGGGGGGGGGGGGGGGGGTAGAGGGGGATATGGAGGTGCCTTTGAAGCTTGAGGAGCGGATCGGTGTGCTGGCGTGTCGTGTCTGGGGGGATGTATGGAGTCCCAGGAGGGCGCTGGAGGGGCTGTAAAGGGGGAGCGGGTGTGGAGCTTGGAGAAGGGGACTGGCTGGGCTTTCTTGGGGGCCCGGAGGTCAAACCCTAGCGACCACCCCCCTCTTCCCTTTTTCTCATACTCCCCTCTATGGAGGGCAAAGGGACCTGCCAGTGTGAGAACTGTCGGGGGCGGGGGGCATGTGTGTCCTAGCGTGTCTTTGTGTTTGTATTCGTGCACGCCTGTCCCTGCAGGTGTGTGCCTTCGTGTTTGGGGTGTGTAGGGGTTTCTCTTTAGCTACCAGCGTCTATATGGGGGCAGGGGGTGTGTGGAGTGTCCCTAGTGTTAGGGGATCTGTATGTGTGTCCTTGTATACAGAGGAAAGGAGATGTGATGGTGGGGGGATGAGATGTTTGTCTAACATAGGTGTATGCATATTGGTAAAGGTATATGTATGTCTTGGTTAGGGTTGTGTATGCAGGCCCAAATATTGAGCTGGATGGGGGCGTGTGTCTTTAGGGAAGGGTGTGTATAAGGAGGACCAGAGGTGTGTATTGAAGATAGTTGTTTCTATTTAAAGGGTCTGTTTACTTGTATATGTATGTACTACTGTGTTTTGAGATGTTTCATATGTATATCAGATGGGTGTGCCTTTAAGTGAGTGCCTGTCCCTGGTGGTGGTGTTTGTAGGGGGAAGGGAGAGGTGCTCCATCTATGTAGGTGAGGTGTACTTGAAACTCTTGGAAGAAGGGTATCTCTGTCCCCTGGAGTGCTTGGAGGATTTGGAAACAGTAACAGTAGGTTTATTGTTGGAAACAAGGATGGGGTGGAAATGGGTGGGCAGTCTTTTGTGGGTCAGGCAGTGCTTGCTTGTGACTGGTGTGTGTTCACTGTGGCATGTTGGCATCAAAACTCTCTTGGTGGAAAGTGGAGAACTTTATAGTGTGTGTGTGTGTGGGGGGGGGCTGTATGTAAGGGTCTGGGTTTGAGTATTTTTTTCATCCCTTACAAGAAGGGCTAGGGGAGTCCAGCCTCTTGGGTTCTCTTCCCAAGTTTCTTATCTTGTCTGCTATGGCTTTTGGCCTTCCTCCAAGTACTTAAACTTTTTCCCCCTCCACTTTGACCATGCTACCTTTTCCCAGGGTTAGTATTTTGCCACCCAGTTCTGCTCTTGGGGCTCTAAGGCCTTTGTGGAGTTTTGGGATTCTGATATAGGGAGAAGGAAAGAGGGAGAAGTATGGTTGGGGAGATTTTAGGGTAGATATGAGCTTAATCCACTAGGAAGCCAAGCTTTTGAGATTAAGATGAGAGATTTGGGAAAAGAGAACATGATAGTTGCAGGTAATGGAGTGACTGGTAGTTTGTTTGTGGAGTACAATTCAGGGCCTCCTTTCTGCTCTCAGAAGAGCCTATGTAAATTGAAGTTAAGCCTGAGGGTGGAGGGTGAATACTGGGTATGTAGGCATAAGATGGAAGCTGAGGATGTATGAGATGGGTCCACCTAAATGTATAGGATGTGAGCTGAAGATACGGGCTGGGGCTGAGGAGAGGAAATAAGAACTGAGGGCGAGGGGTAAAGATTTGGAATAAGGATAAAGGGTATAGGGTGAAGATCTGAGATGGATACTGAGGCCTGGGGGTTAAGTGTGTGGGATGAGGTTAAGGATATAGATAGATAGGGCTGAAGACATGGGATAGGGATAAAAGCTGAGTGTATGGATTTTGACTGAGAGCTGAGGGTATGCTTGAGGGTTGAGACCTGATAGTATAGAGGCTGAGATTGTGGAATTAGAGCTAAATATGGGATGAAGGGTGATGGTATGGGCTGAAGAATAGGATGGGAGCTGAGGATTAGTAGTGAGGGCTGAAGGATGTGGACTGGGACTAAAATTTGTGAGTAGTTTGGGGAGGAGGGAAAATGTTTACAATCTGCTCTCCTCTACTACTGTGGCGTGGGGATCCAGTTGCCCTACTCCCAAATGGAAATTTTTCTCTTCTGAGAACAGAATTGGCTTCTTCCTTTCCTCTCTGGGGTTAAGGAGGAAGTGACCAACCCAGGACCCCAAGAGATGAAATTTAATGGCAAGCCTAGAAAGTGAAGGGACCAAGACTTAGGACAGGACTTCCGTTTTAAAGCAGCATGCTCACAGATTCATAGCCTGACTACCTTCAGGCCGAGGGTTAGGGGTCTAGTCTAAATTAATAGGTAAGGCTCTTCTAGAGACAGAGGCAATTTTACTTAACTTAGTGAGCTCTGACCTTCCCACATCCTAATCCAAGGTCCACAGGCTGTGCCCCAATCCCATTAGTATTTACTTGGTAGTCAAAGGGATCTTAGATAGATATCAGTAATCAGAATACCAGAAGAGTTTGATGGAAGAGTACCTCCTGCTATCTTTCTGGTGCTGCCTTTCCACCCCCACACCAGTATGTATGTGATCTCTTGAGTCTCATGGACAGGAGACTTAGCTGGATAACTGTTTAGAAGAGCTGCTATGAGCAAGTGAGAAGGATCTAGGACTTCTTGTTCCCCCCAGGTGGGTTTCAGGAACTCAGAAAACCCTAGCAGCCACCTTTGCCTTTGTTTCTTTTGTCATTCCACCCTTGACTTGTCCCCCTATTAGAAGGTTAAATGAAGAAAGCCCTGAATAGAGAAATGAAGAACCTGGGTTCTTGTTTTGGCTTAACCTTTGATGTATCATGTGATACTGGCCAAGTCTCTTTCTTTCTCTGGGTCTCTGTTTCCCTTTCTATAAAATGGGACTAATGATACCTGTGACTCCTTATCCCTGGGGCTAGGAAGAGGATCATGATGAAAAAGGATGGGAGATACTGAATCTCTTGAATGCTTTCAACCTCCTAGGAAGTCCATTTGATCTCGACCTGTTGCTTGGTATCTGTTAGACCTGATACCTCATTTCTTTTTTGTGCCCTGGATTCCTGATTTCTTTCATGTTGTTTGGAAACATCATCTCTACTTCCAGTGACCAAGGTTGGCTACATATTTTGTCTTGCTTCATCTCTTGAATTTTCCTGGTCAGATTTCTCCTGTATCTAGACTTCTTTTTAACTCCCCTCTCCTAACCTTGCCTTTGTCTTCCAGTGATGTCTGAGTACCAGATGAGTTACCTCCTTCAAGATGAGGTCTTCATACAAGGTTGGGGGTAGGGCTGAAGAAAGTTTTGTCTTGACCTCATGTAGCTCTTGTGCTCCTTTCTGTCTGGAGCTGGGAAGGCTCAGGGTAAATTTCCAACTGGGGCTTGCCTGGGTTGCCATCTCCTCTGCCCCATTCTGTGCAAATCTGGGACATAGACACCCTTTCTGTTGAGCCCTATGAAAATGAAGCTCTATAGACCTGATGCCCCTGGCGAGGCTTGTAATTACAGACTGAACACCTGGGAAAGGATTTGGGAGAGTGGCTGGCCAAGAATCTCTTAGTTATCAGGGTGGGGTGAGGAGAGGGGAGAGTGGGAAGGAGCTGGGGGCAGGGGTGGGGCAGGAACTCCGGGGCCCACTTTGTCCTGTGGGGCCTATGCAACTCAGACAAATGTGGCAGTTAGGTTGAGGGATAGACTGTGGGACATGTAAGATGACTCAGTACCTCTTCTTCCCTCATGATTAGTGAGTGCCTTAGCCTCTGGAGAGGAGCACAGGGGTGAATATTTATGGTGTTCAGTGGTCCTATGTTTTATCTGACCTCTTAGGACTGAAGACAGAGAGGATCATAGGTCTTATGATATGAAGATACATATGAACATACAGATTCATAGATCTATGGCTGCAAGGGGATCTTGGAAGTCATATAATGTAGCCTCATTTGGCAGATCAGAAAACTGAGGCCCAGAGTTACACAGGATGTATGAGTCAGAGCTGGAATTAGAATATGGGTTCTGTGATTCCAAGTTCAGTGTGCTTTTTGAACAGTATCCTTTCTGGAATTATAAGTATGAAGTTTCATGGATTCTGGGTATAGGCTAAATTTATTTGTCTAACCTTTGCCATCATTTTCCCAAGGATGATGGGGTATGATGAAGTCTCTAGGAACCCCAGAGGAAGAAGCAGTGAATAGGAAAGTGATCTCAGTAGGGTCTTCCCTTCTTAAAAAGTGTGGCCTTTGCTCGGGAGGTATTGGAGTCTGGGCCCATGGGAACACAGAGTCCAAATTTGGAAAGAAACATAGTTTTGGATGAACTATATTGACTTCTTCGAGTCCCTGCTGTAGGAAAGCAGGAAGGAGGTGATTGGTGCTGTACTCCTAATGTTGAAGGAGTATAGCATGGGAATATTAGCCACAGGACTCTCCCCACCATTATGTTAATCATCCCCTATTCTGCTTGTTAAGGGTGGGGGATCTAGAGGAAGACACTGCATATCCTCCTAGTCCCTTTCCAATTTCCAGTCTGATGGAAGAGCTACCCTAGGCAGATTTCTCTATGAGAGATTGGTGTGGGTGTGGGTGGGGAAATCACCTTTCATCTAGGATTGTTGCTTTCTGTGGTGTCTGTATCCACAGAGCTTCTTCATGCAAGATAAACGTTTTAATATGATTGTCACTAGGACATTCCTGCCACCACCATGCTGGCATTTTGGCTTGGGGATGTCTGATTCTCTCTCCACTGGGCCATAGTATGTTATATAGGGATGTGTGGGAATGGTTGACTGGAATGGTGGTATTCTTTAAGCAGAGATATGAAAAAACCTCACCTCGCCATCTTCTCCATCCTCCAGTTCGTTCCCCCCCACAAAAGACCTTGCATTTTGTTTGTGCTGACCCTGGACTAATTTATTTATTTATTTTTAAAGGGGAAATTGGGGGTGGAGAGGGACAGGTGTAGAGACTGAGGCGTGAACTGAGGAACTTTAAAAACAACTGAGTGTGAATGGAGACACTCATTTTCTCACCTGCTTAACTCCAGGAATGGCTCTGTGGGGAGAGAAAGAGTGCTAAAAATCTTTTATTAGAGTTAAAAGCTTTGAGTAGGGGTGGGGTAATTGAGAGAATGGAAGGGGCCTTCGCACTGGGGTATTTTGTGAGTGGGGGGGGCGGGTTTGCACCCATCTGTGTTTGTGGGTCTTCCAAGAAGGAGGAAGAGTCGGTGTTGGGGAGAAGACATGGTCAAAAGAAACCCAGAGATGCTTCTGTCTCCCCTGTATATGTATTAGACCCTCCTATCCCAATATATCTGTATACCCCGAAGTCCATCTAAGCCTGTTCCATAACCCCCTTCCTCTCCCTTGTGCACATACTTCTGCCTGTCCTATTTCTCCTTCCTCTCCCATGTATTGTTCTGCATAAAACTAGATTCACCCCACACTGGCTTCTATTCCCCCCTCCCAATTATACCCATTCCCTTCCAATGCACAATTAGACCTATCCCATTGCTTCTTACCTCCCTTCCTTTCTCTCCTCCCCTCCAAGGTCCTTTGCACATGGACTGTGGTTTCTATATACACACATGTTGTTCAGTTGTTTTCAGTCATGTCCGATTCTTCATAACCCCATTTGGAATATTCTGGGCAAAGATACTAGAGAGGTTTGCCATTTCCTTCTCCAGCTCATTTTATAGATGAGGAATATGAGACAAACAGGGTAAGTGACTTGCCCAGGGTCACACAGGTGATAAGTGTCTGAGGCCAGATTTGAACTCATGAAGATGAGTTTTCCTGATTCTAGGCTCAGCACTCTCTCTGCTGTACCACCTAATTGCTCCCTGTACACATGTACTCCTTGCTTATCTCACTGCCTTTTCAGTATAGGTCTGTCCCTGGTTAATATCTCTCACTTACTTTTACACATATCAGCCCCATCCCATGCTTTCCTGCCCTTCATTTAGGGAGGGCTATCCTATGACCCCTCCCATCCTAGGTCTATTCCACACTCATTCTCAGGTGGCCACCTAGGTCCCTGTCTCTCTGTCTTCTCTTTCCTGGCCCCTCATATACACACAAAAGACCATCCTGTTGCCTTCCTAGCTTGCAGGACCAGGTAGGGGATGGATTACTGGATTTTGGGAAACCCTTCTAGGGCATGAGGATCCAGACTTTGGTTTGGCTGAAGAAATTGATGGAGCTGGATTGTGGGGGTGGGGGAAGGAGATAGAATTGTTTGGAAAAGGAAGAATTTTTTTGGAGGAGGGGGAGCACAAAGGAAGTTGGCCTCATCGATTGGAATCCAGGGCACACACTTCCTGTTATCCACATGTCTGTTCTTGCCCCTCCTCTCAGGTGTGTGTAGGGAATCCTTTGCCACTCTGGAGTTGTCAGGAAGCTAGCTGAAGCTTGTGATTTGGTGGGGATGCTAAATCCTGCCCTTAGAGGGGGAACCCATGCATCCAGATTCTCTCTACCAGCCCCACTGCCTCTGGGACAGATGCCAATGAGATTACTCAGCCTATCTCCCCCCCCCCCCCCAAGTCTGCTCTTTCTGTGACTGGTTGTGGGAACAGTGGAAATGGGCCTGGGAGAGGCTGGGGAATGGGGGGGCATGTTTTGGGATCCTGGGAGCTAAGATGGGGGTGGGGGTGAAAAGAGAGCAAAGCAGGTCTCTGCAGAACCCGCTGGGCTGGGTGGGGTAGAGTGGAGTTGGGTGGAGCCAGCAGGAGCCTTTCCAGGTTTCCAAAGGGAATAGCTTATATAGACCTGAAGGACCCTTTTACTTCTCTGCCCTTCTCACTTCCATGCATTGATGGCCTAGTGGTGAGAAGGCCTTCCTTCCATGAGCCCAAGCACAGGCCTTTTGACTGAGGAATAGCCCTTTCCCTTCTGTGAAGTCCAGTGGAGAAGGATCCTTGATCCTCTGCCTGTCATCCCCCTACCCCCTCAGGCCAGTGAGAATGGTGAGCTCATGTCTGAGGCTGCTGGGAGCTGCCCTGGGAGAGTGTCAGGTAAACAGGGTGGGGGCAAGGATACCCAATGCCAGCTTCCAATGGACAACCAGTGGTTCTCGGAGCCCAGCCCCCATCCGCCCCCTCTCTGTAATTTCTTCATCTCACAGTAGCTCCACCTATTTTTCTGACCTCCCAGTCAGATGTGCCACCCAAGGGGCAGTGCACATTTTCTCAGGCATAGGGATGAAGAGTTCCAACTGCTGCGGCCATTCTACTGCCCTTTCTCTGTGCCTTAGTTTTTCCCTTCTTGTGCAGAGAATCATAGTGCACATCTCTCCAGAGGGATGGGTTTGTTACATTGTCCAAAGATTCCATGTCTGCTTCCTTGTAAGGGAAAGAAGACAATAAAAGTCATAATCCAAAGGGGCTTAGAAATCCTTCATTCAGGAATAGTGAGTAGGGAAGTGCTTGGTCCACGACACCCTTCTTGTTTGTCTCAGGCTTTGGGTCTGTTGGATACATTTTCCCTTCAGTGGTGTAGGGCCTATGTGAGTCTTTGGCTTGAGGGTGAGGATAGGGCTGAACATTAGGTCAATTGGCTCATCTCCTTCACTGGACATACAGATCCCCTTGGGCTCTTCAAAGTGCAGAGAGCTGGGATCCCATACCCCCTATTTACTGTATGAACAGGATATGGGGCTCCTAAGGGGGGCGTGGAATCTATACTGAGCCTTCTTCTGAGTGACTTCTTTGTGAATTTTACTCTTAAATAGCACTATTTTGGAGGGGAATCAAGTGTGGTGGAAGAAACAATAAATGAAAGGAACAGGATTGGGAGTCTAGAGAGCTGGATCCCTGTTCTCTCTCACCAATACACCAATATTTAGCTTCTAAAGAATTCCTTATTGTGGGTGTATCCTCCACTGATCAGAACCCCTCTGTGCCTTAGTATATGGCTTTATGGTTTATTGTGGCTAAAAAAAATTCACAATAAATTTGCTGAACTGACCATCATGTGGACAATTTTTTGGTGACAAGCTAATCTACATTTGTCTAGATTGGCTCTCTGGGTGAGGGGTGGGGAACTTGTGGCCTTGAGTCCACATGTGGCCCTTTAGGTCCCTCAGGTGTGGCTCTTTGAATCCAAACTTCACAGAACAAATCCCCTTAATGAAAAGATTTGTTCTATAAAACTTGGACTCAGTCAAAAGGCCGAATCCAAGCACCTAGAAGGTCACATGTGGCTTCAAGGCTACAGGTTCCCCACCCCTGCTCTGGGTTGATGCTCCAAACCTTTTCTGATAAGAACCTTCAAGAACCTAGGCTTTCCTCCATATCATGATGAGCTATTAGAGAATGAATTCAGTGAAGATCTGCTAATGAAAACCTTGGGAAGTGGGCAGTACAAGTTTTATATTACTCATTTGAGGGATGGGTATACTGAAACCCAGAGAAATTAAGTCTGTGGTCCTGGATCAGAGAATCTCAGAGGTGGAAGGGATCCTTGAGGTCATCTAGTCTAATCCTTCCCTGACTAGGCTTATCTTTTACAAAATATCTTTTCCTGAACTCTGGAGATCAAGATGTATATTTAGGGAGCAGCTAGGTGGTGTAGTGAATAGAATGATGGCCCTGGAGTCAAGAGAACCTGAGTTCAAATCCAGCCTCAGACACTTGACACTTACTAGGTGTGTGACCTTGGGCAAGTCACTTAACCCCAATTGCCTTACCTTTCCCCCCTCAAAAAAAAAAAAAGACATATACTTAGCTGGTTGATCAGAGGCATTGCTAGCATTAGAATTCAAGTTGTCTCATTCCAAAACCAGAGCTCTTTCTTTTTTTGGAGGGCAGTTGGGTTTAAGTAACTTGCCCAAGGTCACATGGCTAGGTTTTTTGTTTGTGTGTGTTAAGTGTCTGAGGTCGGATCCAAACTCAGGTTCTCCTGACTCCAGGGCCAGCACTCTACTCACTGCGCCACCTAGCTGTCCCCAATCCAGAGCTCTTTCTACTATACCACACAACTTTGTGACCTTGAGTGAGTCTTACCATCCCTGGACCACTATTTTCTCCTTTGTATAGTAAAGATGTTGGTCTGGATAATTTAAGTCCTTTTTAACTCTTCATGTTCTATTCCGTCGCCTCTGTTATGTTTACACATTTGGGTCAGTGGATCACTCAGAACCTGAGAATTTAGATCCATAATTCCTTTGGTAAAAACATATCCAACAACCCTTAGGGTAAAAGTAGTCCAGGAGGAGTGGCCAGGTGGTTCAGTGAGTAAGAGCACCAGCCTCAGAGTCAGGATAACCTGGGATCGATTCCAGGCTCATATACTTAACACCACACTCAGAAATAACTGCCATGTAACCTTGAGCAAGTTACTTAACCCCAATTGCTTTAAAAAAAAAAAGTAGTCTAGGAATGTAAAAATAGGTAACAACAGCTAGGAAGTGAAAAGCAATCTCAAGGAATTCCCTGGGGTCTTCTCCCCCACCAAAATCCTGAAACTGTTTTGATATCCACTGTGCTCAAGGCCTGGACCCCATATCCATCCACCTTGGGGCACAGTTATAGATCTTTTTAGAGTTATTAAAAATGTTTTATACATACTATTCAAAAGTTATTAAGAGGCAGCTATATGGCTGGTGCGGTGGATAAAGAGCTGAACCTGGAATGAGAAAGACCTGAATTCACATCTGGTCTCAGACACTTACTAGTTGAGTGACCTTGTAAAGTCACTTAACCTCTGTTTGCTTCTATTTCCTCAACTGTAAAATGTCTCCCAGAATTTTTGTGAGAATCAAATTAGGGAAAACACTTAGCACAGTGCCTTAGCATAGTAGGTACTATACAAAAGCTAGCTATTCTTAATTAAAATACGATTGTTATTATTTGAACTGTCCCAGATCTACCCAAACAAATCTTGGTTCACAATAGCCCTGGTTGGTGATATGGAAGTGTGGGGTGAACCCAAGTGTCCCTGGTTCTACTAGTTTCTCCCGGCCCACAGTATCTATGAACCTGCTGAGAACTAACTACAGTTAAACTAGATTGTTAGGCAAAAAACCTAAAAAAAACCCCTACGTCTCATAGTATCATAAATTTAGAACTTTCCTCCTTGCTGGATTGACTTTTAAGTAGAAGCTTAGGGGAATTGTGATATGTGCATAGTCAGGGGGATGTCACTTCTTTTCCAGTGAAGTCAAGTCAACCACCAATGACCACCATGCTTTCCCATAAGACACCCAGACCAGACCTAGCCAACGTCTTGTTATTTGCTCATTTTGTGTATTCAGGACATAGTGGAGATGTAGATCAATAATCCTCTGGCTGGTTGTCCCAGCCCTATGACTTCTAAGAGTTAGTTATGAGCTTCAGAGGTCAAAGTCTAGAAGTTTTGGTATAGTCGACACAGGGATGGGGCTGTATCCTTCTTATTCTGCTTCTTTTCAAATCTCACTGGGGACATCAATGCAGAGTAAGATCCATGACCCACAAAATGAGGATGTTGGACTATTAGACAGCAAGATGTAGTTGAAAGGATGATGAATTTGGAGTTAGAAGACATAGGTTCAAACCCAGACTTCACCACTCAACAAGTGAGTGACCTCAGACAAATCACTTTCAATCAAACTCAGCAAGCATTTATTAAATGCCTACTCTGTTCTGAGTACTGTACTAGGTGCTGGTTATACAAAGGCAAAAATGAAAACAACCCCTGCCCTCAAGTGACTTTTATTCTGTTGAGGGGAAACAATATGTACAAAGATAAGTAAATATGAAACATAATTTCGATGATGTTAGGGAAACACAAGCTGGAGAGAAGGACCTTGTAAAGGTGGTAGCAGTTGAACTAGAGATTTAAAGAGGTGTTAAGGAGGAGGGAGAGTGTTCTGGGTATACAGTAGAGTGGGGTGGGCCCCAGAGGGTTTGAACATTATGAGATATAGGATAAGGGGAAAGGCAACTGGGTCAGTATGACTGGAATGTAAAGTTTATGAAGAGGTGTTAATGGAAAGGGGTGTAATCCTGGGACCTATGGTGGTCACAGGTGGGTAAGACTAGAGCCAGGGATAAAACTAGTTATTAGGGAAGGGTGTGGGCACATGCATGCACGCATGTGTGTATATACACACACAAACAAGTGTTTACATGTATACACGTGTTTGTGGTGGGCAGAGTATGGAGTCAGATCCAAGCTCTGACCTGCTTGTTGGAATGTGTTTCATAGATAGTTCTATAGGAGGGGGCCTGATGAAATTATTTTGCCCATGCTAGAGCTTCCTACAGGAAGGACTAAATTTCCCTAATCTCAAAATGTTTGGATTAATTTCTATTTAAAAACTACCCCATACCTCCACTTCCTGTCCTAGAAAATTCTGTTTCAGATCCTTGTGTATCATAGCTTTTATTTCCAGAAAGTCCTTCTACCTTCTTCCTGTTGCAATATCACCTCAGTTCCTCCATTCCTATCCATAGTGGGGATTAGGAGTCATGGGGTACCCTTTTTGTAATGATTCATAAAGGAAGTTATAGTATGGACTTTTGAGATCATTTAGCCTTAGCCCTCTTATTTTATATATGAGAAAACAAGACCACCAAGATGAATTGACTTGTCCAAGGGCACATAGGTAGTGAGCTGGGACTACAATTTAGGAATCTCGAGTCCTAGTTTCCAGCCTCAACCTTTTTTCACAGAATAACCCTGGCGCCTTGGGCGATTTCTCTTAGTCCTGGGTTCTCTGATTCTTTCTATCTGTAGCCTTCAGTTGCTGTGCTTGCTGGAACTAGACTGAGAATTGGATCAGAACTGGATGTAATTGAGAGAGAGGTATCATGGTCTTAATCCTGACTCATTACACTTCTGTTTGCCTGCTCCCCTGTTGTGTTGTTTATGTTCTTGTGTGTGCACTGAATGTACATGCACATGTGCCCTGTATTTGTTTTGTCATGGGGATCAGGTGGCCAAGCTCCATCCAATCTGAATGGCCTGATACAGGGTCTGTTCCTCCATTGAGTTTTGGTCAGCACTGCCTGCATACCTCAAGCCTCAAAAGCTGCTCTCCCTTCTGTATATGTGTGTGTGTGTGTGTGTGTGTGTGTGTGTGTGTGTGTGTATTTGGGTGGGGGGGGGAAGATATGCCGGAATGGGGGGGGGGAGCTACAGCACTTGGGTTTGTTTTTTTCTGGGGCTTTCACTTGATTGTTTCCTGGAGAAATCTGATCCCAAAGCCCAGACAAAAGCTGGGGCTAAAGAAGGAGAAACCCCATTCTTTCCTCTAGTCCCTAACCTCTCCCCTACCCCATCCCCATAACCCCACTCGCTTTGGATGATGGGTATGGGTTCCAGGACCTGGCTGCCATCACCTAGGCAACAGAGGGCTTTGGTTGCTATGGTGATCAATGTGGGAGAAGCTGGGCAGCAGGGACAAAAGACACCCCCCCCCAAACTCCCTCGGGATGAGGCTAAGACATTCCATTAATTTTATTTCTGAAAGACCTTTGGGGGAGGGGGTCCCCCCTCTTTTTGTGAAGAGTCTTTTCTCTCATTCTGGCCTTCTTTTAACCCCATATGTGTGGTTGAAGAGAATTGGTTTTTTTTGGAGGGGAAGATAAGTTGGGGGAGGAATTGGAGTCTCAATTTAGAGGCCCCCTGTTATCCCTCCCAGCTCCCTGCTCTGCCCTAAACCCATAATTCCCTCCCTCTCTCCCTTTCAACATTCCCACTTGTTGCTCTCTCTTGTCCGCATCCCTTTCCTGAGAAGCCTGCCTACCCCAGAGACACTGATGCCCAATCCCTGGAACTAACTTAAATAGGGAAGAATTCCTTCCTTTTCCTTTCTATTGTGGGTGGGTTGGTAGTTGGGTGTTGGGGGAAGCAGCAGGCTTGAGTCACAGACTTTTGGGTTCTGTCCTAGACCTTTCAAGGACCTTTGGTGGGTGGTATTTGGGGCTTTTTAGGTACTCTGTCCTATTTTTGGGGGGAGGGAGGTTAATTAGTTCATGAAGGTGGTAGGGATGGTAGAAGAGAATAGATCTTGCTGTCTCTTTAAGAGTAGCTTGGGGAAGGAGGTGGATGCCTGAGCCTGTTCCCCAGGCAGGGGGTAGGGGTGGGTGGCTCAGAAGGGGCCTGTGGGCTGAACAGACAAGAACAAAGGACTAGGGGGAGGGGGTACTGGTGGCTGGCCCTGTGTCTGTTTTTTAAATTTATCGGTGGGGATAACACAACCCCATCAACCTCTCTTTTGCGTGTGTTTGAAGTGGCTTTTCTAGCCAGGGAATGTATATGTGTATGTATCTGTCAGAGTGGGTAGGCATCTGGGCTAGGGTCTACTTATGTCTATTTGGGTATGTCTGACTTTACTGACTCCACCAAATCTTGGGGATTCAGTTTCTTTCCCTGGAGTCTCCGAGGAAGATCTGGGACTGGAATGTGTCTGCTCCCAGAGCTGTGGCTCATCTAGCCTCACCTCTTAGGAGACTTGGATTGATCGATAACACAAATTTATTAAGTGTCTGCTATGTGCAATACACTGGCATGGGGCCGGGGGAGGGGGGGGGAGGAGGCGTGTGTGGGAAGAAGTGGGGAGGAGCTTCAGGCTTTATGCTCTAGTCAAACTGGTTTATTCTCTTCCCCTTAAACATGCTGTGATTTCCCAGCTCCATGCCTTTGCTTTACACCTTTGCCTATGTTTGGAATGCTACACCCCCCCCCCCCCTTGCTTTGCCTGTTGCATTCCTATTTATTTTTAGACTCAAATCAAATACTGCCTTTAAGTTTTTTTTATTTTCTTTTAACTTTTTTCTTTTTCTTTTTTAACCATCTAGAGACCTGAAGTCTTCTCTTCCAAAAGTAACATCCCCTTCTTAGTGCTTTGTCTCTTCCTACTGACAATGTGGTACTTAATCATGTAATATTTTGTGTTAGTTTATTTGTGTTTGTACCAAATTCTATGAGGGGGAGGACATGGTTTTGCTTAAAGCTTTGTATCTTTCCTTGTTTAGGAGAGGAACAATAAATACTTGTTGAAATGAATTGAATCAGACTTTTTTTTAATGTATAGAGTAGAGCTTTGTATACAATATTGTCTATTAGAAAATATTCAGTGACTCCTCTACATTTTCATATCTTGTCAGTTACCAAGTCCTGTAAATCTCAGATTGCTGACATTTCTCCTTATCTCATGTTCCCACCCTAATATAGGCTCTCTTTCATATTAGAGAGTTTTGATGATGAGGAACTTTGATTTGAGCTTTAAAGGATGGGTAAAGCCAAGAGGGTAGAGGAGTGTGGATTTTCCAGGCACTGAGAACCATGTGAGCAAAGGCAGAGAGGTAGGTGGGAGAATACAGGTAGGTGGTGTTTCAGGAGCCATGGTACTGTGTGGCTGTAGCTAACCTAAAATTTAAGGGAATAAGATGAGATAATGCTTCAGATGCAAGAAGTTCCAGATATTAGAGTCCTTGAGTACTAGTCAAAGGCATTGAACTTTACTTGGTGATGATAAGGAGCTACTGAAGATTTTTTTTTAAATTGGGGGAGTAACATGAAGAGATTCTCTTATAAAATCATCCAATGTTAGGTTTTCCCTTCGTGTCTTATGGGGGCCATAATGAGAATGAGTGCTAAGATAGGGGTATGTTCAAAGTTTGTCTAGATACCAGGGATGGCTCAAGTTGTGGGCCCAGCTGTGATATGCTCATATGGGCTGAGTATACCTGGGGGACTCTGGGAGGAGAAATGTGCCCTGAAAATGTTCAGCCAGAGGTCTTTCTTTTCCCCTTCCTTCCTTCCTTCCTTCCTTCCTTCCTTCCTTCCTTCCTTCCTTCCTCCCTTTAATATTTTATTTTTCCCAGTTATATTCTAAAACAGTTTTTTAAACTTTAAAAAATCTTTTTGAGTTCCAAATTCTGTCTTTTCCTCCCTCCCTTGCCTCCCCTCTCCCTGAAACCAACCAGAGGTCATTCTGATAAAGTTCAGCATCCTTAACCATAACATCTAAATTATCAGGCTTCCTTGGAGGCCACTTGCTGGAACCTAGAGTAGGAGATACAGGCATCTTCTTATCCTCTTTGGGATTTCTTCTGTGGAACATAATGATATGCTCATCAGTTTAGATTCTGACTTTCTCTGAAACTTTTACTTACAGCTCATTGGATTCTCTAATTCAGGAGCAAAGTTAGGACAGGGCATAATAGAATTGAGAGTGATCTGTATAGAGGTGGGAGGTAAGATCCTGGGAGTGAGTAAGATGCAATGGGAGAGAAAAAGGCCAAGGACAGACCCTTGGGGACACTGACATTAAGGAGATAAGGAAGAGGATGAGTAACAGAAAAAGGAGTGGTTAGAGAGGTTTAGGAGGACTCTAGAGTGTGCTATATCTTTCAAGCCAAAAGAGAGAGGGTATCCAGTAGGAGAAAGTTATAAAACTGTCTAAAGCTAGATAATAGCCAAGAGAATCAGGACTAAAAAAAAAAAAAAGACCATTGTTTCTAGAGAGTTCTATGGTAACCTTTGCAAGAGCAGTTTTAGTATGTAGAGATGTAAGCTAGGTTAACAAGGTATTAGGAGAAAGTGTGGAGTGAGGAAACAGGGGCTTCAGGTGTAGACATACTTTCCCACGAGTTTAGTCTGAAGAGAGATGGTATAGTATCAAGTGAGGAATTTTTTTTCCTGATTGGGTGGGACCTGGTCATGTTTGTAAACAAATGAGAAAGAGATAATGGAGAGGGAAAGATTGAAGGTTCAGGAGAGAATGGATAGCTTCTAGAGCTATGTATTAGAGTAGTTGGGAGAGATAAGCATCAAAGGCACAGGTATGGGGTAAGAATGAGTGGGACTTAGAAATACTGCTGGTTCTGTGACCCAAACAGAGGGTTGGTGCTGATACTGAGAAGTTTTGAGGACTGGAGGAATGGATGTTCTGAAAACAGTTGGTACTTAATATATATTTGATGAATGAGTGAGTAAATTAATAAAGGTCCTTGCCTTCAAGAACTTAGGGCAAAATTATTGATTGGGAGATAATGAATTGTCCCTAGAAACTCATGTCTGTAAGGTCTGGAGGAGAAAGCACAGAATCACAATTCTGAAGATTAATTTTAAAGAATTCAGAAATCCTAGGTTCTATTTAGGAAGTTACTTTGAACTCATATGAAAATGCATCACATTTTTGGTGAGTGGGCCATGGCAGACTGATTACCTGACCTAAAGTAAGAGATAGGGGGCTTTCTTAGGTTTAATCTATCCATCCATAAATTTTTGAACCTTTTTTCCTTCAATATATGCCACTGTCCCCTGTGAGTTGCTCACCCTCAATGGATCACAGTTTGTTTCTGTGAAATGGGGTAAATTTTAGTTTTCAAGAGTAGGAAGTAAGATTAAAAGAAGAGATTATCCTTATTACCTGAGCAGACAAGTTTCCTGACTTGGGGGCTGGGCATGTGTGTAAAACACTAGAATGGGTTTCTGAGAGGAGGACCACAGGGTTAAAAGCTGGAAGGAAACACATTCTGGTCCAACCCCCTCATTTAAAAAATGAGGAAACCGAGTCCCAGGAAGGTTAAATTATTTTCCTAAGGCTACACAGGTCATAACTCATTTATATGATTCTAATCCACTTCCTCTGAATTCAGAGACAATATTCATTCCACTACACCACACTGCCTTTTTCCTTTGATGATTCTTGAGAACAGTTCTCTTTCTCTCTTGGTCTCTGATTTGGTAACAGGAGGATGGACAAGACGACCTAGAGGCTTAGTGGGGACACAGCCAATCCTCTGTCTCATCCCAAAACAGGAGAAAGTGGAAGATCTCCTCTATAGGGAATCTATCTCCTATTTGGTCTCTGTGTTGGACATTCTCCATGACAATTGCAAACACTTTTATGTTTCACCTGATAACAAAAATCAGGTCATCAAACAAAATTCTCAGTATTGTTCTATTTTCAACCCAACATAGTTGCCAAGTCTTACACTTCTGTCTCTGTAGCATGTTTGCATACATCCATCCCCTCCTCTTCACTCACAGATGAACCATCCTAATCTGGCTCTTATCATGTTTAAAAAAAAAGCCTATTTGGTCTTCCTGATTTGTCAGTACTTCCTCAAATCCATCTTCTGCATAACTACCAAAGTGATTTTCCCAAAGTGCAGGTATGATCATGTCATCTCCCTACTGAATAAATTACAGTGGCTCCTTATTACCTTTAGGATCAAATTTAGACTCCTTTGTTTGGCATTTAAATCTCTTCACAGTCTGCCCCCTTATTCCTTTTCCAGTCTTTCTACATATTACTCCCTGGCCTACTTCAAGTCCCAGCTAAAATCCTACCTGCTACAGGAAGCCTTTCTCTATCCTTCTTAATTCTAGTGCCTTCCCTCTGTCTATTCTTTCCAGTTTTAGACTTGTTGAGTTTAAGATGTCTGTGGGATATTCAGTTTGAGATGTCATTTGCAGGCAGTTGGAGATGTAAATCTGCAGGTCAGGAGAGAGATTATAACTAGATGGAAGGATTCAACAAATAGAGACATCAGTGCAGGCTGGAAAAAGGCTTTCTAGAATAGGCACAGTCTTAAATTGAGCACAGTCTTAACGAATGGATATGATAGGGATCAGTTGAGAGGAGGGAACAAAGGTTATTTCAAGAAATATGCCAATTACTGTGTGAAAAGGGAAACAGACCAGATTAAGGATGTGGGGCTGGCCACAGTCCCAGTCTGTGGCAGCTGCTCAGACTTTCCCAGAAGAGGTAGATGGTCAGTGATGTTAGATCAATAGGTTCTTATTTCTTAGAAGATTCTAGTCCACTTCCTCTGAATCCAGAGATTGTGAGATGTAAAGTATTTTGTTTAACATAAGGGAGGTCAGGAGGCCCAAAATGAGATTCCTGTGTTTGGGCAGGTTCATTTAAGGATATACCTAGATGGATGGGGGTGATGAAAGATACAAGCAGGGAAGTCTTTAGATTCTTGGCAAGTAATGAACCTCCAGCTATGGCAAGAGGAGGGAGGTTGTGGTTCTATAAGAAGCCACTCTCTGGACTTGGCACATAGAGTTTCATGACCAGCTTTACTCACTCCTTATTCAATATGGGGATATTCCCCTCCTAAATCCCTTACACAACAAAGTAGCACAAGGAAACCCAAAGGTTTTTGTTTTAATAGGGAGGGATGGTATCTGACTCTTTTCCCCAGCCTCTGATGTCACTGGAGGGGGGCCACAAGAGACTGGCTAAGTAGAAAGAAGTTTTCAGCAGAGGATTTGTGATTTTAGGAGTGGAAGGGTGAGTGGGAAAGGAAGGATTGGGGATGTGGGGAAGGTAGGGATCCAGAAAAAGGACTGGGTTAGAATGTGATGGGTGCCCTAGCAAAGGGAGGGGCTTTGTCTAGAGTAGGAGTGGACTGTGAATATGAACCTTAAGGATCTTCCAAAAGAATCATCATTAAAAAAAAAGCCAGCAACAACAAAACCCACAACAAAACAACAACCAAAAAAATCCAGATATTTTCTGGCCTACTGTAACATTGTTCCTTTACTGGGTCAATTTTTTTTGGGACCAGACCTATAATTTCATGGGTGTAGGAAATTTTCAGTGATGAAATCACTTCTCCATCCAATGCTTCTCTTTCATTTAATGTCTTAGAGAGTTGCCTGGAGGCCTGGAGAAATTAAATGACATTTATCAGACGCAGGGCTTGAACTGAAGTCTCCTTGACTCCAAGACCAACTATCTATCTACTACATTACCTCCTTATCTCACAGCGGGAAAAGTTTAGTCTTGTCCACTTCAGGGCTTCAAATCCTTCATCCTCTTCCTGACTTCCCTCCCCTCTTCCCCTACATGAGGCAGTGTTCTGTAATGGTAGGAGTGAAGAATTTGAAATCAGAGAGTGTAGATCCAAATCTGGCCTCTACCACTTTATATCGAGGTGACTTTGGGTAAATCACTTAACCTCTTTGAACCTCCTGGATTTTGCTTCTTGCTTTAAAGTGAAGAGGTTGGAACAAAATTCAGTCTCTAAAGGTCTCTTCCATCTCCAAATCTTTGAACCTATGATTTCCTTCATCAGTGACTCTATTCCTCCTCTCTCCCTCCACCTCCAAACAAACAACCAAAAAACAAACCTGTACCCAGGTCACTGATTTGTAGGTATACTAGATAGAGACACTGAGGAAGTGAGACCCAGAGAAATGACTTTGGATAACCCTTTGTGTATGAGATACATAAGCAAGTATATGGGATGAAGGAAGAGTCTGAAGGCAGCTAGAGAATAGATATTCTTTGGTGACTAAGAGTACTCAACCAGGGGTGTGCTGGAGCCAGCTCCTACTTAAGAAACAGATTATTAAATTTTCACTGTGAGCATTTACATCTTGGAAAAATTACAAATCAAGGCTTCATTAATTTTTTTTTTTAAAGCATTTGGGGTTAAGTAACCTGCTCAAGGTTACATGGCCAGTCATTTTGTGTGGGTGCTAGGTATCTGAGGCCGGAACCGATCCCGGGTCTCTGGACTCTGGTGCTGGTGCTCTTACTCACTGCTGCCTCCTGGCTGCCCCAAGGCTTCAATTAATTCTTTTGTTGATTGTCTGGACTTAAGAAAGTGATGGAGAAAGTCTTAATAATGCAAATAAAACTTAAAAGGGTGTCTAATTGCGTGTGTGTGTGTGGAGTTGGTTGTTAAACATTTACTAGCACACTCCTGCTCTCTATCCAGCTTGAAATTACTTTGTATTTATTTTTTCTATGTCTATGTTGTATCCTCCATGTGGAATGTAAGCTTCTGGAGGCAAGTACAATTTAATTCTGACTTTTTTCTTTTAAAAAAATAAATTTATTGATTTTTAGTTTTTATCATTTGCTTTTATAAGATTTTGAGTTGTAAAATTTCCCTCCTCCCTCCACTCCCCTGACCCCAAAACAGCATGCAGTCTGATATAGATGATACATGTATAATTATATTAAACATATTTCCACATTTGTCGTGCTATGAAGAGGAATCAGAAATTAGTAGGCTTTGATCTGCATTCAGACTCCATAGTTCTTTCTCTGGATGTGGATAGCATTTTCTACCATGAGTCTTTTGGAATTGCCTTGGATCATTGCATTGCTAAGAAGAGTTAAGTCTAATAATGTCGGTCGTTGCGCAATGTTGTTGTTACTGCTTACAGTGTTCTCCTGGTTCTCCTTACCTTGCTCACCATCAATTCGTGCAAGTCTTTCTAGGTTTTTCTGGAGTCCACCACTTCACCATTTCTTATGTAACAATAGTATTCTATTATATTCATATATACAACAACTTGTTCAGCTGTCCCCCAATTGATGGGCATCCCTTCAATTTCTAATTTTTTTTTTTTTGCTTTTTGGAGGGCAATTGGGATTAAGTGACTTGCCCGAGGTCACATGGCTAGTTTTTGAGTTAAGTGTCTGAGGCCGGATTTGAACGTGAGTCCTCCTGACTCCAGGGCCACATCCCTTCAATTTCTAAGTCTTTGCCGCCGCAAAAAGAGCTGCTATAAATATTTTTGTACATGTGGGTCCTTTTCCCTTTTTATGATCTCTTTGGGATACAGACCTAGTAGTGGTATTGCTGGATCAAAGGGTATGCACAGCTTTATATCTCTTTGGGTAATTTTTACTTTTCTATCGCCAGTGTGTAGCACAACACCTTGTACATAGTAAATACTTAGTTCATTTTCATTAAAAGCAAATGAAATGAGTGATCATCTCACTATACTCTACATTGGTCAGACCATTTCTGTAATCCTGTATTTATATAGCATTTTGGTCAACACATTTGACAAAGGAGAGTATGTCCAGAGGTGTATTTGGAGGATTGGGAAGGCCCTTAAGTTCATGCAGCATGAGAATCTGTGGTGGAAGGAATTAAGCTGTTTAGCCTGGTGAGAAGACTTGGGAAGGGTTCAGGTGGGTTACAATGGCTGTTTTCATTTGTTTGAAGGATTAGATTTAGTCTTCTATTTTTTTTTTCTCCAGAGGTAGAATTAAGAACAAAGGTAGAGGGGTGGCCACCGGCCCCAGTGTTGGGATGACCTGGGGATCGAATCTGGGCTCAGACACTTGGCACCCACTCAGAAACACCTATCTGTGTAACCTTGAGCAAGTTACTTAACCCCAATTGTTTAGGGGTGGCCAGATGGCTCAGTGAGTAAGAGCACCGGCCCCAGTGTCGGGATGACCTGGTGATCGAATCTGGGCTCAGATACTTAGCACCACACCCAGAAATAACTGGCTGTGTAACCTTGAGCAAGTTACTTAACCCCAATTGCTTAAAAAAAAATAAAGGTCGAAGCTGCTGAGGCAAATTTTGGCTGAATATAAGGAAAAGCTTTCTAAAAATTAGATGGTCAGACAGTGAAATGGGGAGTTATGGTTTCACCAGTTTTTCAAAGGAGGCTGGGTGTATACTTGGTGGAGATGTTATTGAGGGCATTCCTATTTTCATGTATGGATTGAACTAGATGGTTTCTGAGTTTCTATTAATTCTTTAATCCTCCTAGATCTTCACAGGAGTAGTGGCATCAGTAGCACAAGTCATTATAGCCTCAGAACCCATCCCTTTCTGGGACATTTGTGAGTGGATAACACTGGCCTTACACCCAATACTGGCATCCTCAAGATAGGGCTTGATCCTCTTGGGAAGACTCTCCTGACCCCTGT
>NW_027187267.1:4204640-4224018 GCF_028583685.1 Petaurus breviceps papuanus
AGAGAGAGAGAGAGAGAGAGAGAGAGAGAGAGAGAGAGAGTATGTGTAGGGTGAAGCAGAGTGAAGAGTAGGGGAGGACAATGAGACTGAAAAAGCACGGTGGTGCCTCAACAGGAATGGAGAGGGAAATTAGGAGAATGAGCCTAGCTGGAAAGAGTACAAGATTTGTTTTGGACTTGTTGAGTTTGTGATGCTTATGGGACGTGTAGTTGGAAATGACTAGCAGGCACTTGGGGATGTGATCTTGGAACTAGGTTTTGTCCACACCTAGGTTGGGAGGTTCTCCATGAATCTTAATCCTTCACAGGCTAGATGTGACATTGAAGGCAGAGGGGGTCCTTTCTCCACATCATCTGTTCTGTTGCTTTCAGTGGGAGAATCAATGAGTTAGTCAACAAGCATTTTTTAAGGGTTTACTATGTTCTGAGCATTGCGCTAAGCTCTGAGGAAACAAAGAAGGGCAACAATATTGTCCTTATCCTAAAGGAGCTCGTGCTGTAATAGGGGAAGCAACTTGTAAGCAACATATGTACATACAAGATATAGATAGAGTAAATGGGAGGTAATCTCAGAAAAAAGATGGTAACAGTGGGAAAGACATGGAAAGCTTTCTTGAAGGTTTGAAGGGGTTCAGTTTTGAATACCAGTTCTGTCTTATCTAGGGTCATTCTTTTTTCCTTATTTCTTTTTAGGAGGGAAGGACCAGCCCTTATAGGTATCCTTATATCCATTATACAGATTAGGGTGGTGGTGAGACTAAGGGCTGGGTAGTCTCTGATTTCTCTGAGCTCTTTGAGGGGAGGAATAAAAACTGGGGAAGGGGTTAGGACAGAATCTTTGAGACCTGATTGCCTGTCTCCCAGTCTCCATCTGTTTATCCTGAGCTCCTAGATGGTGTCCACTTGCAGTGCTTAACCCTACTCTCTTTCCGTCAGGAGTGCCGCTTGGTTTTCTCTGAGACGAGCCCACCCGCCCAGCAAAATAGAGTCCCTCAGGGTGACAGTTGACTTCCTGAAGGTGCCTCTTGGCCTGAAGAAGCCAGAGCTGAAGGAAGTGGCCTTGGGGCCCCCAAGGAGGCCCCAGCCCACGGCCCTGGAGCGCTACAAGGCAAGGCGCTCTGAGGCCATGGACACCGAGTCCCAGTACTCCGGTTACTCCTACAAGTCTGGCCATTCCCGAAGCTCCCGGAAGCATAGGTGGGTGTAATGGATACCGAGGGGAGAGCAGGGGACCTGAAGAGAGAGAGGCCTCTGAAGTTGGGGAGCGGGGAGGAGTCAGATAAGACAGCTGGTCAGAATGAGAGGGCAGATGTGGTGAGGGTGGGCCTGAATGTGAATATTTTCTCCTCTCTGACTTTTCATGTCTGCTTCCTTCTCTCACCACAGGGACCGGCGGGACAGACACCGCTCCAAAAGCAGGGATGGAAGCCGAGGAGACAAATCGGTGACGATACAGGCCCCGGGGGAGCCCTTGCTCGACAATGAGTCAACCAGAGGGGATGAACGGGTGAGGAGCTATGAGAAGGAGATTCTATAATCACAGAATTTGTAGCTAGAATTATCCTTAGAGGTCATCTGATTCAGCCCCCTCAGGTAAAGGTGAGGAAAGTGCAGTTAATTTGGAGTCAGTGCAACTAGGTTAGGATCCCAACTCTGTCACCCAGGCAAGCTTGGGAAAGTAATTTAACTTTTCTAAGGCTAAACCCTCTCTCTCAGGAGGGTTGTTTGGTTGTCTCTGAGATGAACCTTGGATATCTTGTCTGTAGAAATGAGGGGCTTGGATAACCTGATCTCTAAGGCCCCATCTGTCTCTAAATCTATGATCCTATATAACTTTAAATGGTTAGCCTGTGATTGCATTGTAAGTGCCAAAGGCAGGACTAAAGCCAGGTCTCCTGACTGCCAGGCTAGTGACAATCCCCTCTCACACAGCTACTTCCTCCCATTTCTCCCTTTTGTCTCTGTCTCCCCCTTTCTCTTTCTTGGATCAACAAACATTTGTTAAGTGAATACTGTGTTCAAGGCACTATTATCTGTGTTGGTATATGGGGATGAAAATGACATAGTCCCTGCCTTCAAGGTTAGTTCATTCAGTAAGCAGTAGAGTGTTGTACTTGGAGTCAGAAAGACCTAAGTTCAAATCCAGCCTCAGACACTTACTAGCTATGTGACCCTGGGCAAGTCACTTAGCCACTGTTTACCTCTGTCTACTCTTCTGTAAAATGAGGTATAATAATAACACAAACCTTCCAAGATTGTTCTGAAGAAAATATAAGACAGTTTTTGTAAAGTGCTTTGTAAACATCAAAGTGTGGTATAAATACTAACTATGTCAGATATACCATGCTAGAGGTTGGGATTACAGAGAAAAAAAAAAACAGTCATTAACCACAAGAAGAAGGTGCACGGGATAGTGCACCAGGCCTGGAATCAGGAAGGCCTGAGATCAAATCTGGCCTTAGATACTTATTAGCTATGTGACCCTGGGCAAGCCACTTAACCCTACTTGCTTCAGTTTCCTTATCTGTGAAATGAGCTGGAGAAAGAAATGGCAAATCCCTCCCGTCCTTTGCCAAGAAAACCCCAAATGAGGCTGCAAAGAGTAGTACATGAACTGAACCATAGCCACAAAATGGCATCGAGTAATGGTGTCAAGCTGAAGGCCACTAATATGCACATAAAGATCCCTGCCAGCTGCATCTTGACTTAGAAAACTGTACGTTAACATTATCTGTGTTCTGTTGTATTTTTATTTACTTTTTTATTTTTTTTAAACATATTTTCCAGTTATATTTTCATCTGGTTCCAGCTCCCACTTAGGAGTTGATGCCTCTGGTATAGTGGGTAGAGTCTTGGCCTTGAAATCAGAAAAACTTGCTTTGAAATCTTGCCTCAGGTGCCACTAGCTCTGTAATCCTGGGCACTTTCTGAGCCTCAGTTTCCACATTATAAAATGAGGGGGAAGATGGCCTCTAAGGTTCCTTCTGGCTATAAATCTGTGATCCTGCAAAGTCATACATGATAATTATAAAGTAATTTTGGTGGCTAGGCCTCCAGCAATTGGTGGGATTGTGATAGGCTTAGTGTAGGAAGTGGCACTTTAGTATCTACTCATAGACACCGTGACATAATCTACTCAGGCACAAACACTGCTCATAACTTTCTGGATACTCCAGCTTGTCAGTGACCTCACACAGATGCCTGTATATACATATACAGACTTTCAGGAATACATTTCTACATTCACATACACAGAAACTCAGACACACTTAGATAAACTCAGATATACACATACTCCCTAAGTACTGTGGGCTAGCCATCACTCTCTCCCTGTCTATGTCTGTCTCCCTATCTCTCTGCGTCTTCCTTGCATCTCTTACCCTCCTCTCCAGCTCTTTCTACTCATGACTGTCCCCAGTTCTCTGCCTCCCAGTGTTTTCCCATCATTTCTATATTTCATCTGGATTTCTGTCCCTAAGATTCTGCCTCCAATATCTTTTTATTCCCCATGTTTCTCTAGATTTGTCCCAAGGTCATACTTGGTGTCAGGGTAAGAACTAGGACCTAAGACTCCAGGTAGTTTGGAATTAGTAGGTAAGCAGGATAAGGAGGAAGGTCCTACAGGGATCTGCTGTTTCTTTCTGGGTGACCTTGGGTAAGTCACAATCTCTCTGTCTCTGATCCTTATCTGTAAAATGATGATGCTTGCATTTAGGGTTAACCCCCACCTCATGGAAATGTTGTAAGGAAAATGCTCTGTAAACCTTAAGGCGGTGAGATCAATGTTCCCTCTCAGAATCTCAGGCTAGGGTAGGTGGAAGGAATTTCTATAGCAATAAAAGTCACCAATTTAGGATTTAGAACTATAAGGCTCACTAAGAGTAATCTAGTCCAGCCCATTCATTTTATAGATGAGGAAACAGACTCAGAAAGCTTGGGTCTTGCTCAAGGTTATACAGGTAATATGTAGGAGAGCAAGAATTTAAACCCCGGTAATTTGACTTCCAATCAAGTGCTTTTGGGTTTTTTTTCCTGCCTCATGCTACTTCCCTTTTTCACTGGGGGCCTGAAAAGAGTGGGTCCTCCCTGAGAATTGCAGTGGGGACCTGCCCCTCTTTCCTGTACTACTAACCAGGCAGGTTAGTGGGAAGGCTGAAATCCTGAAGCTAAGAAACTCCCTTGGACAGGAGAATGGGGGAGAATTTGATGCCCTCTGGTGGCATTTTACAGAATGACATGTTGATCTGGTTCTTGAATTTTATGGTGCTGGTAGCAGATGAAGGGAAGTAGGAAGGAGAGAGGCAGAAACTCAGTGGATGAAGCTAGAAGGTTAAGACTAAAGTTCTTGGGGAGTCTGTATAATGATGACTGGCCTCATGGAGTAGAGGTGGGTCTGTGAGGACATGCAAATACCTAGGGTTTCTGTGTCCCAAGAATGGAGAAGGTAGCTATGAAAGTGATGCAATTTGTCCCTTCTGTTCCTACAGGGGATCTTATGCTTCCAGCTCCTCTTCCAAAGGAGGCTTTGAGACTGAGGTTCAGGGAGGCTAAGGGATTTTTCCTAGGCTTACAGAGATTGTAAATGGAAAGAGGGAGATTTAAACCCAGGTCTTCATGCTCCATAGCAATGATCTTCCCACCCTACCACTCTGCACCCCACCCCTTGCTGCCCTACACCATATCAACATCCCATTGCCTTGCAGGAAGGGAATTATCTTTTTTACTTTCCAATAGAATCATAAGATTTCTGAGTTGGAAGGATTGTGAAGCAACCTTTACCTAAACAGGATTCATTAGACATTAACATCTGACTAGTTACCAAGTACCATAGCCCTTTCCTTCTTCATATCCCTCTGTCCCTTCCTTTCCATTCAGATTGTTACTAATTCTTTTTTATCACCTTATTCTGGGACTAATGTCATAGCCTCCCAACTGGTCTCTTTGACTCAACACTGGGCAATTCCTATCCTTTCAATCCATCTGGTGTCTCCTTTTTCCCCTCCTCCCCTCCAATTAGATTAATCTTTCAAAAATATTGCTTTTATTTTGTCATCCCCCTGCCCCCAAACCTGCAATGGCTCCCCCTCCCTGTAGGTTTGTTATTTGTTTTTTTATGTGTATTTGTGTTTTGTCAGATTAGGAGTTCAGTGTAATAGGAAGAGCCCTGGTTTTGGATTTGGATTCTTTAGCCTGGCATTCAGGGAACTTTACATTCTGTTCCAAATCTGTTTCAAAGTGTGGTTACTGCTCCCTTCCTTAAACATTGCTATGTCCAGATTGATCTACACCCTCTCCCATTGTGCCATGTTCTTTAGCATCTCTTTGCTGTTCCTTTCAAAGTTTCATCCACCTGGAATGGCTTCCTTCTGACATCACCAATCCTTTAAAGCCCAGTTCAGCTGCCACTTCACCTAGGAAGCCCCTAGTGATCTCTCCCTTTTCCAAGCTCTGTAGTACTTGTGGTTTCTACTATTCCTTTGGTACTTGGCATTGACTGCTGTGAATGTCATTTATTTTCATATATGGCTGTGTTTTTTTCAGGTCAGCAGTGTGGTAAAGAGTCCGGATTTGCCATCTACTGCCGCCTACTAGCTCTGTGACCAAGAGAAAGTAACTTTGCTTCCCTGAGGCTCAGTTTCCTCATCTGCAAAGTGGAGATAATGATATTTATATTGCTGACCTCACAGGACTGTGGCAGGGAAAGTGCTCAATAGATCTATTGAAATATGTTACTATCCTTTCAAAATATTGATTATTATTAACTTAATGAACAAATCAAATATTCAGGGGAAAAAGGAACAAAAAAGGAGGGTGGAATTGAAACCACAAACTTCTATAATGCGCAGTGGGTTTTTTTTTTTTACATTATATATTAAATTTAACACAGTAGTAACAACAAATTGTCCCGTTTGTTCCCTTTTATATTTTTAAAGATTTCTTCTTCTGTGTACTTTTAAAATGTTTCATTGATGCTCTTTTTAAATAACCCATTGACTCCCAATAGAATCTCTCACTTATAACAAATAAGTATAATCATGCAAAATAATTCAGTACCTTGGTCATGTTTGAAAAATGCATGTTTCATTCTCTACCTCTCTTTACCTACATGTTTCATCATCTGTTTTCTGTAGCCTTTTGGAGCGATTTTTCTTTATGTTATCATGGCCATCATGTAGATTTTTCTGGTTATGCTTATTTTCCTCTCTAATGAGTTCATATACAACTATCCAAATTCTCTGGATCCAATCAGTCAATCAATCAATCAGTCAACATTTATTAAATATCTTCTATGTGCCGGTGCTAAGCACCTCATATTTATGATTTTGTATGGCTCACTTATATTTCATTACGTTCATATACCACAAGTTTTTAGCCATTTCTCCAGTTAATGGGCTTATGATTTTTGTCTTCTCTTGATCAGAAGTTCTTTGAGGACAGAAGCTATTCTGTATTTCTTTGAATATAGTATTGGGTACCAGTAGTGTGCTTGATAAATACTTATTAAGGAGAACATTTGTTGATTACCATCCTCTCCTCTTTCTGCCTTCTCCTTTTCCATCACCCTTTTTCTCCCTTTCCCCTCCCTTCTTCTTTCTCCTTTGCTGTCTCCCTCACCCTCCCCAACATTCTGTCTTTTGTTCTTCTCCACATTCCCTCCAAGGATGATAACTGGGGTGAGACAACAACGGTGGTGACAGGCACATCAGAACACAGCATCTCCCACGATGACCTCACACGCATTGCTAAGGACATGGAGGACAGCGTCCCCCTGGACTGCTCCCGTCATCTGGGTGTCGTGGCTGGGGCTACCCTGGCACTGCTCTCCTTCCTCACCCCGCTGGCCTTCCTTCTGCTGCCCCCACTGCTGTGGCGGGAAGAGCTGGAGCCATGTGGGGCGGCCTGCGAGGGACTCTTCATCTCAGTGGCCTTCAAGCTGCTCATTCTGCTGCTGGGCAGCTGGGCCCTGTTCTTCCGCCGGCCCAAGGCCTCGCTGCCCCGCGTCTTCGTGCTGCGCGCCTTGCTCATGGTGCTCGTCTTTCTGCTCGTGGTCTCCTACTGGCTCTTCTATGGGGTTAGGATTTTGGAGGCGAGGGAGCGCAGCTACCAGGGTGTGGTGCAGTTTGCCGTCTCCCTGGTAGATGCCCTGCTTTTTGTGCACTACCTTGCCGTGGTCCTGCTGGAGTTGCGCCAGCTGCAGCCCCAGTTCACCCTCAAAGTTGTGCGCTCCACTGACGGGGCCAGTCGCTTCTACAATGTTGGCCACCTCAGGTACAGTGTGTGTGTGTGTGTGTGTGTGTGTGTGTGTGTGTGTGTATGCTTGGATGTGTGTAGGTGAGAGCATGAAAGTGACTAAAGGCATTGAGATGGGGTAGGAGAGGGAATGGGAGATTGACTTAGAACTATGGTTATAGAAGGACAGGGAGAGAATATTAGTGCAGGAATGGATTTTGGAGCATATGGAAGATAAGTGGGTGGGAATTTGGGGTGGGTGGTAGGTAAAGGGGCAGGAAGGTTAGGGGGCTGGGGGCCTGAGAGTCATCTTGGGGAACTGGGTTATAGTGCTATACGCAATAGCTAGCAATTGATAGGACACGGGATATTTGGAAGTACTGAGGGCCAAATATGTTGGGGATGGGGGCTCTGGTAGGGCTGATGGGGTGATCAAGGCCAGTGTATGGTGGGGCTGAGGAACTTTGGTGAGAAAACTGGTACAGAGTTTGTAGGGGAGATGTAATACTGGAGGTAAGGATAAAATTGAAAGATTGGAAGGAGTTCTCTGTAGGAGAAGCATATGGGCCAGCACCAGTGGCTTTTTGGGGTCCTTTTTACATTTCCCTGAGTTGGGACTATCACAAGAACATACCCTCTCTGATTATTCAGTGAGTGTGGAATGAATGGAGCTGGGCAGGGCAGAGGGAGATTACTTTGAAAAGAAGAGTATATTGGGAGAGGCCAAAAAAGAGGGCTGTGGTTCATTGTTCATGTAGTACTTAAGAGGTAACTTGGGAAAGGGTGTGTGTGTGTGTGTGTTTATGTAGGTCCATGCATGTGTGTATGTTCATGTCTGTATGTGTATGTATGTGTGTATTTTTGATAGGATGTATGGGAAAGATACTTCATTTGCTCAAGATCTGGCAACTTGACAATTTGAGTCTCGAGCCTGGCCCTGGACCCTAATGCTCTTGGGGGTTCCCATTTCATTGTCCCTTAGGATCTAATACAAGAAGGTGGTTGGTTTCCAACCCTCATTTGGGAAATTTTCTCAGCCCAGCATGATTCCAAAGGCATCGATGAGTAGAGGCTATTGGTGACATGGAAGGATCTCCTAGAAGGTCCCACTTGTATAGACTCTAAGTGTGGGATTAGATGACTGTCACAGCCGGGCCATGAGAAGGGCTCTGATCTGGAGGCTGGAAGGAGACCAAGGGGGAGAGACCTCAGGGTGGCTTCCTTAAGCTGGGCTTATCAGAAGCAGCTTCTCCCCATCCTTTGTTCTTTCTTGTCTTGCCGTCCTGCCCTGATGTGCCCCTCCCTCTGGACACCTTTGTCTATGTCTGAGAGTGGAGGTGACCATGAATGTTCCCCTTACCTCCTTCCCCTTCCTTCCCCTCCCCCTCCCCCTCCTTTTCCCTACCTCCCCCTACCGTCTCCCCCACAGCATCCAGCGTGTGGCAGTATGGATCCTGGAGAAGTATTACCATGATTTCCCCGTCTACAACCCTGCCCTCCTCAACCTGCCCAAGTCCGTCCTGGCCAAGAAAGTGTCCGGCTTCAAGGTGTACTCCCTCGGAGAGGGTGAGCTGCCAGGATCTTTCACTTTTCTGCTCTTCCATATCAGTGCTCCCTTTGCTCCTCCTCTCTTTTTTCTTTCTCTCTCTTCCTCCTTTACCCTCTCCCTCCACTTTCACTCCCTTCATTTCTCACTCCCTTTCTTCATTCCCTTTTGTACTGTCTTTCCCCTTGGCTCCAGGTGGAGGGTCTCAGCCTTTGGATCCCTTCCTCAACTTCCCTCTCTTTCCGTCTACCTCCCCCATCCCTGCCCTCTCAGGTTTCCTCTCTTTGGCTGCTCTGTGTCTCCTCATCAGCCCTGGCCCTCTAAGCCCTTCAGTCATCTCAGTTCCAAATCTCATGGACCTCTTTGGGAGACCTTGCCCTTCTTCGTTGCTGTTCCCTGGGTGCCCTCTCTAAAGGTGGCTGGGGACAGTGTTTCCTGAAGACTGTGGATAGTCAGGCTGCTGCCCTCAGCCCCAGGTCTCTCCGGACACCTTCTTCCCATTCTGATCCCAACCTCTGCCTCCCTGCCCTCTCTCAGAGAACAGCACCAACAACTCCACTGGGCAGTCTCGGGCGGTGATTGCAGCAGCAGCTCGGCGCCGGGACAACAGCCACAATGAGTATTATTATGAGGAGGCAGAGCATGAGCGGAGGGTGCGAAAGCGTAGAGCCAGGTATGTTCGTTGGGAAAGAAGAGGGGGATGTGTGAGAGGAAAGGTGACTGGAATAGGATGGGCTGAGATTGCTTGGAAATGACCTTTATGACTTTGGAGAAGTCCTCTTCTGGTCTCAGTTTCCTTCTTGTAAAATGTATAGGTTGGACTAGATGATCTTTAAGTCTTATTTTTGTCTCTAAGTGTTTTGACGATCCTTTGAACACAACTGGGAGGTAGAATCTGTCTGTCTGGGGGATGAAGGATGTGAGTGAGGCTTCATGGTCTCTGAAAAGAATAGGCCAATGGAAGATGTTGCTCATATTCATGGGGAAGAAAAATGGAGTTGATACCCAGGAAGAGGGAATAGGTGAAAATCTATGGCTTTAGGAGTGGAGGCTAGACTAGAGCTAGGGACAAGAACTAGAATCCTGAATCATTGGCTTTGGCACTAATGGTGGCCCTCAGAACCTTAGCTACTCTTGCTTGCTTAGGCACTGTGCTAAGTGATTTACAGATATCTCATTTGAGCCTCACAACAACTCTGGGAGGTAGTACTGTTATTATCCCCTGTTATTATTTGATGAAGTGGAGACAAGACAGAAGTTAAATGACTTGCCTAGGGTCATACAGCTAGTAAGTATCTGAGGCTAGACTTGACTTGAGGTCTTCTTGACTTGACTCTCTCTCCACTAAATTGCGTAGTAGAACTTAGAGCTGTTCACAGTTGCCTCTGTTTTGGACACCTCTCCATCATACCCTCCCTTGGGTTTACTAGCATCTCCATTAGGAAGGAGAACACAGTCTTCAGCAGTGTTCCATCCTCTGCTTGTAGGGTCATAAAATGATAGAGCTGGATAGGACCTTAGAGATCATATACTTCAATTATTTCATTTTAGATGAGGAAATTGATTTGAACAGGCTTCCCTACATTCATGCTTTTTCTCAGAGACTTGTCAAACTCTTTCTTCTATATCTCATACTCAATTTTCTTAGGCTTTGGGTAAATGGAAGAGTTGCTTGTACAGACTGATACCAAATTCTTGTTTTGTACCCATCCAGGGTGTTTTTGGTGCTAGTGGAGTATGGTCATGGTCTAATAGTCTCAAAAGAAAATTATTTTAATTCACCTCAGTTAAAAAAATATAGCTTGTACAGCACTTCGGAGAGGGTAGATGTGGAAGGAAGATGATTAGGAGAATAATTTGGGGCATGATGGAAGGTAAGAATAATGCAAAATCAGTCTCAGGAGTAACTTCTTCCTAAAGAAAGTGGGGTAGGGACTTGTTTAAAGAGCTAATTCTCATTATGAGTTTTAAGAAGTTTAGATGTGGGGGTGGCTGGGTGGTGCGGTGAATAGAGCACCGACCCTGGAGTCAGGAGGATCTGAGTTCAAATCCAGCCTAAGACACTTAACACTTACTAGCCATGTGACCTTGGGCAAGTCACTTAACTCCAACTGCCCTGCCTTCCTCCTTCCAAAAAGTAAAAAAATGTCTAGGTGTAGATGGCATGGAGTTGAAAGACCTGAAGACCTAGAGTCCTAGTCCTGTCTTGCCACTCAGTTGTATGAGCATGTAAATCACTTAACCTCAACTTCTTCCACTGTAAAATGGGAACAGAACTTCTTGCACTGCCACACTTATGGGATTGTGATCAAGATACTTGTAAACCAGGAGGAGCCATATAAACATGTAGTGTTATTATTTATTCATAGTAGCTGTTCTTGTTTTCTGTGGAGAACAGCTATAAGCTGCTGATAGGATTTAAGGGGAAATGTCAGGAAGAAATTTCCCAAGTTCCAAGGGAAGATCCAGGATCCCCTTATTTATAGAGTTCTCCCTGGAAAGGATTGGGATCCTCTTTTGCAGAGGTCTGGCAAGGCGCAGGCTTCCTTAGTGACAGGAGGTTGAAGAGGCTTTGGGATACAAGTGGTCTCTGAACTGTCTTCCCCTTCCCCCCTCCAACCAGACTGGTGGTAGCGGTGGAAGAGGCCTTCACACACATCAAAAGGCTACAGGAAGAGGAGCAGAAGAACCCAAGGGAGGTAATGGATCCAAGAGAGGCAGCCCAAGCCATCTTTGCTTCTATGGCACGAGCCATGCAGAAGTACCTACGCACTACCAAGCAGCAGCCCTACCACACCATGGAGAGCATCCTGCAGCACCTGGAGTTCTGTATCACCCATGACATGACGCCCAAGGTATGCTCTGTTTTGCCTCTCATACTAGTGGATAGAGTGCTGCCCTTGGAATCAGGAAGATCGGGGTTCAAATCCTGCCTTAGGTACTTAGTAGATGTATGACTCTAGGCAAGTCATTTAACTGACCCCTCTCTGGGTTTCATTGCCCTCATTTAAGATAAGGGGGTTGTATTCAGTGACCTCTAAAGTTCGTTTCTTGATTTTGGATGCTATGATCCTGTCCCCTTTCTTCCCTCCTCCCTAGACTTCTTCCTTCTTCTGGTTTTTCTTTCACCTTCTTTTTTCTTTCACATCCTTCCATCTCTCATTTTTCTCCCTTTTTTCTTCTGTCATTCCCTCCACTTCATATTCTCTCACCTTTCTCCTGAGTGAGATAGAGTTTCTAGGGGCAGAGTGAACTTCTTTAGGCACAGGGTTGGGAGGAAGTCTGGCCTAATTCTGTCTCTCTCTTTCTTTCCTTCCTCTCACTTCCCTCTTTCCTTCCACCCTTCTTCTTCCCTCCTTCCTCCTCTCTCTCTCTCCCCTTCCCTTTCTCCTCCTCCTTTTTTTTCTCTCTCTCTCTCTCCCTCTCTCTCTGTTTTTCTTCCTTTCCTTCCTCACCCCTGATGTTTACTACCTGTGTGACCTGGAAAAAAGTTATTTAACGTTCTTGGGCCACAGCCTCTAACTGATAAATGGGGGTAGTGGTGGTGGTGGACATATGACCTCTACAGCTCCTTCAGCTTTAGAATTATGATCCTCTGTCCAAGGTCAGTTTTTCACGTTGACCTGTTAAGTGTTTGCACATATGCGATCTGCTGTTGCCCCCATTTGCTAGTTGTTGGAATTACTCTCCTTTCCAGCTCTGTTATCAAACATTTGGGAGAGTAGTAGAGCTACTGATATTATTACATCATATATACATCAGTATCAGGTGACTGATATTATTACATCATGATTTAGAACTGGAAAGGGCCTTAAACATCATCTAGTCCAACACCCTTACTTTACATATGTGGAAACTGAGGCCCAAAAAGAAGTGACTTGTGTAGAGTCACAGATTATACCACATCTATGATCAGACTATCTATTTAAACTTTGATTAATAATAGCATATATATGTATATGACTATACATATATGTCAATTCAACAAACATTTGTTAAGTACCTACTATGTGCCAGGTACTGTGTTGAAGATACAAAGGAAGGCAAATACATAGTTCCTGTCCTCAAGAAACTGACATTTTAACAGAGGAGATAACAAGCAAACAACTATGTACAAACATACCTCTGGAATTAGCACCAATTTATCCTGTATACATCCGTACGAGATAAATTGGAACTGGTCTCAGAGGGAAGGAACTGGTGTTAAGGGGATTGGGAAAGGCTTCATGCAGAAAGTGGGATTTTAGCTGAGACTTGAAGGAAGCCAGAGAATCCAGGAGGCAGAGACCAGGAGGATTAGCATTCCAGGTGTGGGAAACAGCCAGAGAAAGGTCACAGTGTGTGAGTGTCATGGGTAAGGAATGGCCAGGAGGCCACTGTCACTGGATTGTAGACTACGTGGAAGGGAGTAAGGTATAAGAAAACTGAAAGGCTGAAAGGATCCAGGTTAAAAAGGGCATTAACAGTCAACCAGGGAATTTTTATATTTGATCCTGGAGATAATAGGGAGCCATTGGAGTTTATTGAAAATGGGAGGGATGTGTGTGATATGATCAGACTTGTGCTTTAGGAAGATAAATCAGTTTGATAGCTGTGATTTTGAGGATGAAGTAGAGAAGGGAGATCTGAGCTATGGTGACTAACTGTCAGGCTTTTGCATTAATCCCAATTTGAGATGATGAGGGCTTGCAGCAGTGTCAAAGAAAGGGGACTTAATGAAAAACATTACAGAGACAGAATCAACAGGACTTGGCAACAGATTGGATATGGTGGGGGAGAGGAGGAATGAAAGAAAGTGAGGAGTTGAAAGTGACCCCTGATTGTGAGTCTGGATGACTGGGAGGATGGTGGTACCCTCAACAGTGATAGGGAAGTTAGGAAGAGGAGGGTTTTTGAAAAAAAAAAAAAACAAAAACAACATGAGGGGTGGCTAGGTGGTGCAGTGAATAGAACACTGGCCCTGCAGTCAGGAGGACCTGAGTTCAGATCTGGCCTCAGACACTTAACACTTACTAGCTGTGTGACCTTGAGCAAGTCACTTAACCCCAATTGCCCCTCCAAAAAAAAGGCAACCCTCCCCCCGAAAAAACAACATGAACATGTTCAGTTTGAGATATCAATGGGACATCCACTTTGAGATATACAAAAGACAGTTGGACATGCAGCATTAGACTTCATCATCTAAATCTGGGAACTATTTGCATAGAGATAATAATTGAAGCTTAGCAAGAGAGTGAAGATAATAGAAGGGGCACTCTGCTGGTGAAGATGGACAGAATAGGATAGCATGTAGAGTGGTTTGTTTTAGCAAGAAGAAAGGTTACCTCTTCATGGGATATGGGTGAAGGAAGAGATGATGGGGGAGGAGTCTGAATAGTGTTAAGTGAAGATCAGGGGAAAAAGGGGAATTCATGGTGAATGGTGAATGGCTTTAGTTTTTTTCAGTGAAATATGAGCAACATTCACAACCTGGGGTGAGGTGTAGCCATGAAATGTTTGAGAAGGAATGAAAAGGTTTGGAAAAGATGTTGTTTTGACTAAGACAGTAAATAGATTAGGGAAATATAAAAGAATTCCTTGCTACAGTGAAGGTCCAGTTGAGATTATTTAACATAAATTCGTAGTGGAACCTGTCATTAGTTATGTCCTTTTTTCCAGTTTTGTTCAGCTCCAGATGAATAAAACCGAAGTCAGGAGATAGCAGAAAAAAAAATCAAAGACTGGGCCTTGGCAAGGCAAGATCAGCTTTAGAATAAAGAGGGCAAATGATTAGAGAGAAAAGAATTATAAGTTGAACTGATTTATCAAGGGGTCAAGATGGGGAAGGGAGGAGAGTGTAAGCAGTGAAGAGGTGATGACCTGGGAAAGAACTGAATAGTGAAAGGATTTGAAGTCATAGTAAGGATGAAGAACAGGGGTTGTACAATAGAAGTCAAGATGGAATGACAAGAAGATTATGATTAGATAAAGAAATTTCAAAGTTTATGAACATGGAAATATAACACTTGTCAGTGATGACATTACAGGTTGGACCATCTTTGTGTGTAGCTGAGCTGCGGTGGTGGAGTAAGTCATGGGAAATGAATAAGTTGAGGAACTGGGAGTTTGGATGTTTGAGGGAGTATCAACATGTATGTCAAAGTCTCTTAGTATGAGGGCAGGAGTTGAGGGGGAGAGAAAGATTGTGAGCCAGGCATTGTGGGAGTCTTTTAGGAAGGAAGGGGAGTGTCCTTGAGGTTAAACAATAACCCTTAGATTAGGTGGTAAATACAGATTGAGTGAACCTTAGAGGAGGAGAGGTTACTGAGTGATGGTAGAAGTGGCAGTGGGGATCAAAGAGAATGATGACTTACCCACAAATGACCCAGTGAGTCTGAGGTTACAAATGAAAGTGTGACCAGTGCTGAAAAGGGTGGTCAGGGAACCTGTGGCATCAGGACAGAGCCAGGGCCCAGTGAGAAGATAGAAGGAATGACAGAGGAAATGTTTTAAGATGAAAGTGAATTTATTACATATGGAGGAGGTATTCCACAGAACACAGTCAAAGGAGTAAGTAGGTCTTGAGTGGCATTGGGGTGAGGTGTTAAGGGAGATGGGAACAAGGGAATGGGCAGTGGGTAGCAGGGAATGGGGATCATACAATGACAACTGTGAGTTCAGAATCACTGGGATGGGGAAGGTATGATCAGGTGGGTATAGGCTGATCATTGAAGAGAAAGCTCAGGCAGATTATCATTGTTCCCAGGGGGCTGGGCAGCAGATGTGGAGTTGTAATCAACCTGAAAGGGTGATTGATGAAATGGCTGGTCCAGACAAGGGACCCTCCTTTTGGGGAGGGAGGGCATCTCGTGTGGAACAGCAGCATACATGTTATGTGTACACACATATTTTAAAATGGGGCTCATAATAGTACCTACCCACAGGGTTATTGTGAAGATTAAATGAGGTCATCTTTGTAAAGGGTTCACCAGAGTGCCTGGCACAAAATAGGTGCTTTTCTCCTCTCCCCCTATACACACATATACATATGTGTGTATGTATGTGTATTGGTACACATATAGATATGCCTCAAGGCTTATAAAATGCTTTCCTCACAGCAACATTGTGAGAAACTGAGGCTTAGAGAGGGTAACTTACCCAGGAATATTTTGCTAATATATGTCAGGACTGAGATTCAAATACAGGTCCTTTGATTCAGTTTTCTGTCTGTTTTGCTATTCCTCTTTATAGAACCAGGTCTAATCTTGACTGTTGCAATTAGAAATGAAGGTGGGATGAGGAAAAAGAGGAGAGGAATGTATGGGATGGAGGTCCTTTTGGGGAGCCCTTTCTTCAGGGAGTGAAGGAGTGAGTGCAGTGAGGCGGGGACAAACCAGCGCCATATTGTGGCACGAGTCTTCTCTCTCCCTACCGCAGGCCTTTCTGGAGCGGTACCTGGCAGCTGGCCCCACCATCCAGTACCACAAGGAACGCTGGCTGGCTAAACAGTGGACACTGGTGAGCGAAGAACCAGTGACCAATGGGCTCAAAGATGGCATTGTCTTCCTCCTCAAACGCCAGGACTTCAGCCTGGTGGTCAGCACCAAGAAGGTCCCATTCTTCAAGCTGTCTGAGGAGTTTGTGGACCCTAAATCGCACAAGTTTGTCATGAGGTTGCAGTCTGAGACCTCTGTGTAGCTGCGACAAAATGGGGCAAGGTGGGGGTGGGGTGGGAGGGCTATGGGAGGTTCCTGGGGCAGTGGGAGGGGCCTTGAAGCCCAGGCCTCAACCAGTCCTGCTTCCTTCCTTTCTGCCTCCAACTCTGTTTTTTACTTGAATTACTAACTTACTCTCCAATCCCATTCTATTCACTCCCTCTCTTCCCTTCCCTGCCCCATGTGAATGGGGAAAGACCACCCTGAGGGTGGGGGCAGCAAGTAGGGAGATACCTGTCCTGGTTTTCCCATTCCTTCCCACCTCAAACCCTGCAGGAATAGGTTTCTCTACTCTCCTCTCTCCTCTCTTCTCCTTTCCATTTCTCCACGAGAGTCTCTGCTGAAAGGGGATGTGACCTTTCTTTCCCCTTCTCTTTCTTCTCCACCCTTCTCCCCCTTTCTCCATCTGGGTTATCGCAGTTCTCTCCAGCAGCCTCCTGGAAGTGCTTCTCCCAAAGGGTGAAGTCATGATCCCAGCAAACCATGGTGCCAAATGATCCCAGTTCAGGGCTAGTCCTCTCTGGCATCCAAAGTGAGGCGAGGCTGTTCTTCCTGCCCATCTCACTAGGCCTATCTCAGGAACTCTGAGTTTTGGGGGCAACAGGACTCCTGGGTCTGTGGCCTTTTTAATTCTCGCACAAGCCACCAGGGTCAGGAGTCTCCCACAGAGATTTTTTTTTTCTTGCTGCTGCTATAGCCTCTTTCCTATCTCCTGGTTATACTTTTTCTTTTATATTCCCTTTTCCCCTTGAGCTTCTGCACGCACACACACACACACACACACACACACACACAGACACACACACACTCTCTCTCTTTCCCAGAAGGGAAGCTCGTATGCCCCTAGCCTTGTCAGGGAGAATTCAAATTTTTTTTTCTCTTTCTTGATATCTTCACTCAGATGGGATTGCAAGAACATTGGGGAATATGGTCCCTTTGGCTTCTTTCCAGGGGCATGGGAAACACTCCTCTCCTCTCTCTCCCTCTCATTTGCTTTTCCTTCCCTAACTCCACACCCTAACTCTTTGCTATGGGATGGATTTTCTTCCTAATCTTGCCTTTCCTAGTAGGCCTGGAGGGGAAGGGAAGACCCCTGGGAAGCATTGTGGTCCAATGGAAAGAGAGGGGAATTTGGAGCTAGAAGATCTGAGTTTAAATCCTAGCTCTGTCACTTATTATCTGTGTGTCCTTGGCTAAGTGACTTTCACCTCTCCAGGCCTCAGTTTTCTCATTTGTAAAATGACGTAGTTGATCCAGAATGTGTCTCATAACTCTATATCTATGATTCTATGATACATAGAATTTTGGAAAAGACCCCTGTGAAAGTCAAAGAACCCAGTCCCTTCTCTTCTTTTTACATCTTTCCTTTGTCAAACAGGTGATGTGACTGAAAGGAGTGAGCTGCTGAGCATCTCCTTTCTTCCTCTATGACAACCCCCCCAGGCATTTCTTCTCTAGGCAAAAACACTACTTCTCTATGTCAGGGAAGGCCCCCATTGTTCCTCCTTTCCCCCCTTTAAATGAAGCTCTTTGCCTGAAAGACCTCATCATTTCGATGCTCTGGGGTCCCCAGACTCTCTGATCTCTGCACTGGGGTCAGGAGCCTGAGCCCCTGCTATTTGACATCACACAGTCCCTTGCCCCACCTCGGCTTCCAAATGTTTCTGGCAGCCTTCAACATTTAAAGCAAATATGAGCAAAATTCTCCTTCCTCCTATTTTCTATATTTTCGATGTAAACTTGAGTCTGGGTACTTCCAACTACTTGTCTTTTAACCAAGGGGAATTGGAATTTGAAGCATTAACACCATATGCCACTCCCAACCCCTATCCTTCTAATCACATCCAGTCTGGATATCAGTGTAGCTCCAATAGCTGGGAGGGGGTCCACAACCCTGATTGGTGTGCCAAGGGCCCCACAGTGCCCCCATTTTGGTCCTTCTTCCTTGCATCATTTATTGCTTTCCCTTTGTGTGCAACTGCTTGGGAAATTCAGAGACTGGGCACTCTCTGATTCATCCCCATGTCGAGACCTTTTACCTTTAAAGTAGACAGCCTGAAGGTGATTCTGGGCTCCAAAGCCTGCTAACCTTGTGAGACAGGTAAAACCTTAGCCACATTTATCCAATAGAGTCTGGTAGTGCCAACCTTGGACTTGTACCTCGAACACTTCCCTTCTCCTTTGAAAATCCTCAGGGAGGTATGGGGTTTCCCTCTCTCTAGACCCCAGTTATACCTGGTGGTTGCAGCTTTGACTTTTCCAGGATTGCAAGTCCCTGGGTTAAACCCAGGTAGTTCTGAGGCACTGCAAGAGGGTTGGGGTATAGGAACTGTTCTGGGCTTGTCTCTGTTTCTGTCCACAAAACTTAATGTGGAAGGGGTCTCTCTGGTCACGTGTCTAAATAACTCTTTCCTAGAAAGGGATCTGGGATAGAGAGTGGGTTAACTGCCTTTGCGGAAAGGGTACTGGGAGCAGGATAGGACTTTGAGGTTGGAAGGGGAAAGATATTTGGGACCCTCATTGCTTTCCTTGATTATGGACAGTGGATGTTTGTTTTAAAGGATCTGCCATGTTTTTAATCACTGTGATTTTTTCATTCCTTTTTCTTTAAAAAAAAAAAAAAAAACACAAAAAAACAAAAAAAAAAAGCCACACTTTTTTTTCCTGTCTCTTAAGCACTAAGGGCTGTGATTGAGAATGGCGATGTTTTGGACCCTCTGTGTTACAACTGTGGTATCTTTTTGTTTTTCTTTTTCTTTTAAAAAAAATCAGGATGAATTGTGAAGTATATGTATGTATGTTTCTTGTCTATCTCTCCTCTGTGGGAAGTAGTCTTGAGGCTGTGACCAGTAGTGGGATGTGAAATTAATACTCTTCCTCTCTCTCTCTCTCTCTCTCTCTCTCTCTCT
>NW_027187267.1:4224118-4227759 GCF_028583685.1 Petaurus breviceps papuanus
TCTCTCTCTCTCTCTCTCTCTCTCTCTCTCTCTCTCTCTCTCTCTCATTTATTTTTTATTTTTTTTAAAGCAATTGGGGTTAAGTAACTTGCTCAAGGTTACAAGGCCAGTTATTTCTGGGTGTGGTGCTGAGCATCTGAGCCCGGATTTGATCCAGGTCATCCCAACACTGGAGCCGGTGCTCTTACTCGCTGAGCCACCTGGCCGCCCCATCTCTCTCTCTTTCTCTCTCTCTGTCTCTGTCTCTCCCTCCCTCTCCCTCCCCTCTCCTCTGTGATTCCCTTTCTCCTCCTTCTTATGGAGGGGGGGCTTCCATAGTCCTGTCATCTTCTGGGGAGGTACAGGGTATGTCCTTCTTCTATTATCTCCACCTGATCTTATCCTACCCATTCCCTATTCACTTTAGTTTTCTGGACATGCCTAACCCAGCCTTGCCACCCTAGGGTCACTGTGCCTCAATCCTTCACCTACCTCACCATTCTGCCCCTGTCCTCATTGACTCCTTTTCACTAAGCTCACTTCTATGTCATCTGCCTTCATTTCCCCCTATTTCGTTCTTAGAGTGTCACCTTCCTCCTTGTCACCCTTCATTCTTGTCCTTGAATTCTTTCCTGACATCCCCATTGGAACTCCTGGGCTGTCCCTTTTTTGTAAGAAGAGATGAGGTGAAACAAATGGACCCTTAGAGACCCTCAGCTGGGCCATCTGCTTTTTTTGCGGACTTATGCTTTCTTCTCTGTTGGGCCCACATAGGCTCCCCTGTCTGTATGGTGTCTTGTCTGTTGGTTTGTCTTCTTTCTCTTTCCTGTGCCCACCCCCTAGGGCAGTATCTGCTGATGGGCTCAGTCCTAGTGTGGGACTGTCCCATTGTGTTCTCCTATGCGCAGAAGGAAGGGGGAGGCAGGGGGACCGATTAGGTCCCTTCCAAGTGAGATTGTAAATGTAGATTTTTCCATTCAATTCTAGAATTTTTTTTACAGAGCTGAGACCTTGTGCATGCATGTAGAAAATTGTAAAATGTAAAATTGTTTTTTTTAATATATAAAAAAGCTTGTTTTTACAGTTTGCAGTGGATCTAAGCATTATGGCAAATTTAGGGATTTTTTTTCTTAAAACATAGAAACTAAAACTGTACAAAATTTTTTTTATATAAAATAAACACATTTGACTTTTTTGGGGTGGTATCTCATTGCTTTATTACTGGGATAAGGAAAGAGCTTCCATGAAGCCCGCCCTGGAAGGTCCGAATTTCTCACAATTCTGCAGCCAGAAAGACCTAAGCAGTTGATCAGATTATAAAAAAGGATCAGCAGGGGGCAATGTAAGCTTAGCTTAAGCTGCTCGTTTCTGAGCATGAGAAGGAAAGGAAATCTGGCAGTGGATAAAAGGATTTGAAAGGAAATATAGGATGTACCATGCTGCTTTGAGGGTCCTAGCATGGAAGAAACTTTAGAGAACAACTGGCCCAAATACCTCGTCTTACAGATGAAGAAATGGAGGCTCAGAGAGCTTAAACAATTTGCCCAATGTCACATAGGTAATGAGGTAACAGATAGAATCGGAACCCAGGTCGTTTGACTCTAAATTCAGTGCTCTTGGGAAATGAGAAAAAGGTCTTTTCCTTCCTTCCTTCCTTCCTTCCTTCCTTCCTTCCTTCCTTCCTTCCTTCCTTCCTTCCTTCCTCCCTTCCTTTCTTTTTTGCTATTTCAAAATCCATGAAATTCAGGACTTTACTATTGATCAGAACCATTGACAAAACCTTAAATTATGAGTATGATGAAAACGATAATTTGCAAATAGACCCAAGTTAACTAATTCCCTTAAATTTATCCTTTATAATTTGTTTGCACTAATCCTAACTAAGGGAGGAGGTATGTGTCTTTTCTTGAAAATAGATGCTGTAAAATATTTCCAGTTCTTATTTGTGTGACTCTTCAGCTTTGTACGTTCTTGACTCCTGAATCTCAGCAAGTAAGTCTTTTAAGAGACAAGTGGGGTGATGCCTGGAAAATCCCAACCAACTAAGAACCTGCATGGAGATATGTGCCCTTATACTGAAACCTGGCTTTTTTCCTTATGGCTGCTCAAGTTTCATATATACTCTATTTGCTTTCCTGATTCTTGGTGTTGCCTCTTATTTCAGTATCCCTGCCTTTCCTTTTGTCTCTTTGACCCAGCTTGTCTTTCAGCATCTTTACTGACTTTCTCTTTGGCTTTTGGTGTTTCTTGGTGTATGGTTTTAGGATCTTAGGCTCTCAGAGTAGGGATGCACTTCAGAGGCTACTTAGTCTAACCTGTTCCTCAGCAGGAATTCTCTCTACAGTATCCATGACAGATGGGTATATTCATCCTCTACTTGAAGACATCCACTAATGAGTAGCTCACCCCTTCCCCAGGTAGCCCATTTCAATTTCTGATAGCTATAATTGTTGATATATTTTTCTTTACATTAAACTGAAATTTATGTCTTTGTAACTTCTACCATTCTACTACCAGTAATCTGTCTTCCCTAAATCTTCTCTTTTTCAAGGCAAGCATCCCAAATTCTTTCAATTGCTCTTCACATGGCTTGGTCTTCAATCCTTTCACCGATTTAGTTATCCTTTGGGAGCCTGCTCTTATACGTAAGTCTAGAACAGGAATGGTTTGTCCCATGTAAACTGGTCCCAGAACCAAGAGACCTACCTCAAGCACCAAGGGTCTCTCAAATAATCTCCTCCCTTCTCTTCTGAGGAGCATGGTATGGAAGTTGGGATAAAACAATACAGACTCAGGCCTAGTTGGTCAGCATGCTGGTTTCTAAGTGACAGGGTTGTGCTCATACTTTTGACAGAGTCCTGGTCCAGTCAGAACCCAAGAGGTGGGATCCTTGACTCAAATGTCCATAAGAATCATTTGGAAGGAGGCATCTAAGTAGCTTCTCTAGCAGACCCAGAAGCCAAACTAGATGGACACTTAATATCCATAATATCACTATTTCTTCTGTGTGAGATAGTAACTTGTTCTTCCTTCTGGAAGGTGGTTCTGGGCAAAATGCTAGGAAGTTTGAGAATAATTTGAGAATAATAGAAGCATATGAATTTCATGAATTTCCCACCCATTCAACTAGCTTAGGAAAATATGGAGAAACAGAGCCATAACTAGGTTGGGGTGCCTGGGGCTTTGTCCTCAGGCATCAAATTTAGATGATGCTGATAACACTTGGAAATCCTTCAGCAACAAAGAAACAACAGAAATTAGTAACTACTTAGCAAGGATAATTAGTTAAAATAGGAAGCTACAAATGGTGGACTCCATCCAGTCCCTAATCATCTTTCTTTTTTTTTTTAATTTAAATGCTTTATTAACTGCTGATTTACATCATTCGTTTCCGCCAGATTTTGAGTTACAAATTTTCTCCCCGTTTTTCCCCCACCCATCCCCCCAAAACAGCAGTCCCACAGGATATCCCCACCTCCAATCTGCTCTCTCCCGTATTTTCTCCCATACCCGTTTCAACTTTTCCAGTGAATCTCTATGCCTCAGTGCCTGTATATCTTTTTTCTTAATTACATGTAAGATGGTATTAATAATAGTATACACACACACACACACACACACATATATATATATATATATATATATATATATATATATATATA